>NC_054379.1:2186615-2234115 GCF_017654675.1 Xenopus laevis
TCGTGCATAGATGAACCAATATCAGGTTCTGTCAACCAAATGAAGCCATAAATCTCACTTTGCCTTATGCAACTGTGCCACCTGCAGGTACATTTTGCTATTACTGCGCCACTCAATCTGTTGGTGCTCTATAAATACATGTTAATAATAATAATAATTAACGTGAAGTAATGAATAAATAAATGAATAGTTAGTCCTGAATGAAGGATTAATACACTGCACTGCCCTGAGACAGATACATGGGCCCCAATCTGATGTCTGCCTGTGGTTCTGATTTAAAAAGTCACTGATTGTTCGTTATTATGGGGGGGGGTATCGATTTAGGGGTCACTAATGTCTGAGCAAAACTATGGACTTTGTTTAGCCCATGCTGCTTCAGTTGCCCAAGGAACAGGGACAAATACGACTTTATGAATGCACAGCCAGGCCACAGGGAGACGAATGGTTTTAGTTTAGAGGCAGATCTTATTAAATACCACTAGGTGGCAACATATCCAACTGTATACACTGCAGCCAACTCACAATAATGTGCAATTTGTGCAGCAGACCCTGGGCATAACCCACAGTGCAGGTAACCACTCCTAAGTAATAAAGCACCAATATATTCAATTGAGCTGTTAAAGATGCAAACAATAACCCAACTCCCTACAAACTGCTACTACACAGACAATGAGAATAAATATGGGAAGTGATAGGAATTGCAGTACATGGTAGAAATTAGGTCCCTATCCTGAAGAGCTTACACCTCTATCTCACACACTCCTTCCTATGGTGCATACTCCCTGCACCTCCATCTCACACACTCCTTTCTATGGCAATGGTGCATACTCCCAGCCCCTACTCCCTGCACCTCTAGATCACATTTTCGTGCTGCCTGGCACTTGCATTATTGTAGAATTCCAAGTTGTAGTCTATATATATATATATATATATATATATATATATATATATATATATATATATATATATATATATATATATATATATATATAACAGCAGTCACCCTAGGCACCTAATCCACTCACTACCAAGATCACAAATGCTCCGGGTTGTAAGGATAACAAGTGAGATGGAGGAACGGAGAAATGAACTTGAGGCAATGTCCAAACGATTTTTGGAACGAGGCTATCCGGAACTGCTTATATCCCAGACCAAGGAATGGGCCCTTTCTTTGGACAGGGCTACCTTACTCCAGAAAGACACTAAACCTGGAGATAAAGCTAAAAATGATTTGTTCTATATGTGTACATATGGACCTAGTACCTCACTGGTTAAAAAATCTCTTACACAGTTTTGGCCTTTGATTAACACAGATCCGGAGATGTCCAAACTAGTGAATAGGAAACTACGTTTTGGGCACAAATGAAACAGAAATTTGAAAGAAATACTGTCACCAGCTGATCCAGCAAGTAAATATACACAGTCAACAGGAGGCAGTTTGCTCAAACCAGGTGTGTACAAATGCAACAATTGCGTGATGTGCAATACACTTATTTTAGGTGATAAATTTTACTATCCACATAATGGCAAATCTTATAATATTCGGCAGAGACTAACATGTCAGTCCCAAAATGTTGTGTACATTATTAAATGTCCATGTGGGATGTTGTACTGTGGAAAAACCACAAGACAATTGAAGGATAGAATTAGCATGCACCGTTCCACTATACGGGCAGCATTAGATCCTAATTATGCCAGTAAAAAGATGAAGCAGGATATCTCTAAGCAACCATTGGCACAACACTGGCTAAACGCACACCATCCCATTGCCTCATTCAAATGCATGCCTATAGACTGTGTGAGAATACCACGTAGGGGAGGAGATGTGGATCAGTTGCTGCTACAAAGGGAGGCATTTTGGACTTTCGAATTGGGATGTGTTTCCCCTAAAGGACTGAACTCTACACTACAGTTAAATGGCTTTCTGAACAAAAGATAATGTCTCTCAATGAAGGGTTGAGGAAACAGTGTTACAATCTTATCTCTAAAAAAAATTTTTTTGATTGGAGTTATTTATGTTGTATAGATTGTATCTAAAGTTAATATTGTTACTTTCACATAGTTACATAACAGATTAGAGATAAATATCGGTCTAAAGTATCCATCTGTGATGTTTTTAAATGTGTTAACACAAGGTTTTAAATTGAGTTTTAACCTAAATTTGAAACTGTACACTATACGTAATTTTATGACTGCTTATTTACAGAGGAATTTTAGCAATTTTATATTTCACTATTGCTGTTATTCAGCCTTACAAGGGGTTAATAATGCACATGATGTCACAGACACGATCACATGAGGGGGGTGTGTTCTCTATTTAATGGACATTTTTATATGTATTTGTACCTTGAAAAAGGTCCCAACAGGGACCGAAACGTCGGTGATACATATGTTTTAAATACAATTTTTTTTGCATACTTGAAGTCCCCTGGTGCTGGTTTTTCTTGATTGAATTATATATATATATATATATATATATATATATATATATATATATATATATATATATATATATATACTACACAAAAGCCATGAATATCTTGTAAATTATATCCTTATAATACACAAAAACTATCAATATCTTGTAAATTATATCCTTATCAATGGTGAGTTCTGATGTCATTTCTGTCACATGACTCACTAAAACGTGTGTATTATAATAAATAAAGTTCCCCCTGTTGCAAAATATAAGGATATTAGAAGTTACTTTGGAGCTCCATGACCTGTATAAAAACACTCGGCCTTCGGCCTCGTACTTTTATACAGGTCAAGAAACTCCTTGGTGACTTCTAATATCCTCATATTTTACAATAGGGGGTACTTTATTCACTATATATATATATATATATATATATATATATATATATATATATATATATATATATATATATATACATATACATATATATATATATATATATTTATAGTGAATAAAGTATAAGTATATATATATATATATATATATATATATATATATATATTTATAGTGAATAAAGTATAAGTATATATATATATATATATATATATATATATATATAAATACACAAATTTCAGTGAGTCATGTGACAGAAATGACATCAGAACGCACCGTTTATAACTGATGACATCAGAACTCACCGTTTATAAGGATATAATTTACAAGATATTCATGGCTTTTGTGTATTATTTATATACTGTATATCTATATATCTATAGATAGATAGATAGATAGATAGATAGATAGATACATACATACATACATACATACATACATACATATATATATATATAAGTGCAGGGACTTGGGATTTCTAGCAAAAAGTTCTCCCAAACAAATCAGACACTAGAAAAAAAACACCACAGTGATTTTATAAAGGCGTCACTGTCCCTTTAAGGAAAAAAACTATTCGAAGCATTTGCCTGTTCTGCTCCAGAAACCTGATTAAACTGGCAATCCAGAAAACACTTTGCATAACTACGTGGAAATATAATTACTACATTGTGACTACAGATTTGGTTAATCTCCCACATAGAATAATCCTATGAATTTAACCTTTTAGATCCTGGAACAGGGTGCAACATGACAGTGCCTGACCTGGGCTGTAATTACTAACCACCCAATTCTCCATCTTCATATCTGAATGTATTATAAGAGAGGCTATCCAGGCTAGTTTTATAATCTACACTATAAGATTTCGACCCAATGGGGTAAGTGGTAGATTGCATCCCTCCGAGGCAGGGTTCTACATATGGTCACATTAAAGGGATTGTTTGCCTTTAAATAAACTGTTAGTAGGATGTAGAGAGTGAAATTCTGAGACAATTTGCAATTGGGTTTTGTTTTTTAATAATTTGTGGCTTTTCAGTTCACTTTTTATTCAGCAGCTCTCCAGTTTGTAATTTCAGCAATCTGGTTGCTAGGGTCTAAATTCCCCTAGCGATAAGAGACTGGAATATGAATAGGAGAGGCCTGAATAGAAAGATGAGGAATAAAAAGTAGCGATAACAAATGTGTAGCCTTACAGAGCATTTGTTTTTTAGATGGGGTCAGTGACTCTCATTTGAGAAGCTGGAAAAAGTCAGATGAAAAAGGCAAATAATTCAAAAACTATAAAAAAGAAAAAATGAAGGCCAACTGAAAAGTTGCTTATAATTAGCCATTTATAACATACTAAAAGTTAATTTAAAGCTGAACCTCCCTTTAAATCAGCCGCCATTTGTTGGTGTTTGTTGTAGTTTCTCAGCCTGCGAGTTACTGGAAGGGAGTCCTAGAATAAAACAGTATATACATTATATATATATATAACAATAGCATAGATATTATTGTTATGTGAACATTACTGTCGCTGTAAGGGCCTGAAATGTATTTTTGAGAAAGATGTGGCAAGAGATATACATAAATAACATACAAGAGATATACATACATAACTAGGGATGTAGCGAACGGCGGAAAAAATGTTCGCGAACATATTCGCGAACTTGCGTCAAAAATGCGAATGGTTCGCGAACGTCGCGAACCCCATAGACTTCAATGGGAAGGCGAATTTTAAAAGCTAAAAAAGACATTTCTGGCCAGAAAAATGATTTTAAAGTTGTTTAAAGGGTGCAACGACATGGACAGTGGCATGCCAGAGGGGGATCAAGGGCAAAAATGTATCTGAAAAATACATTGTTGACACAGCGCTGCGTTTTGTGCTGTAAAGGGCAGAAATCACACTACGTCACTCAGGTGATGTTTCTGGACACGGAATGTGAAAAAGCTCACACAGCTAGGTGGCACTTGGTTAAAGACTGGGCAAACAATGCCTGCAAGGGCAACGTATACAGTAGTGGATACGGAATATATTATTGCTGCTGTAAAAACATCACTCAGGTGATGTTTACGGACACGGAATTATTATTGTTATTTAGACAGAATGTGAAAAAGCTCACACAGCTAGGTGGCACTTGCATACCTCCCAACTGTCCCTCTTTTGACCACTCAACCCCCTGTCCCTCTTTTGTACTGGAAAGTCCCTCTTTTCTCTGCACTGAACAGCCAGAAAAAAACCAGTTTCTAACTTAATTGGCTTTTGGCAGAGAGCTCAGAACAGATAACAGGTGCAAATAAGATACTTTGTAACAATTTTGACTCTGGTTGGTGCTGGTAGTGGTGAACTACTAGGAGGAGCAGCACACCAGTCCCTCTTTTCTCTGAACTGAACAGCCAGAAAAAAAACAGTTTCTAACTTAATTAGCTTTTGGCAGAGAGCTCAGAACAGCTAACAGGTGCAAATAAGATACTTTGTAACAATTTTGACTATGGTTGGTGCTGGTAGTGGTGAACTACTAGGAGGAGCAGCACACCAGTCCCACTCCCCAACACAGCTAGACTAATAGCACTGGGCTCTTATAGTAGCAAAGTAAAACAACAAAAAAGAAAATAAAAGCAGTCCTTACAAGGACTATTGGGTTATTACAGCAGTCAGCAGATGAGATCAGAAGAGATCAGTGCCCACAGCAGCTACATACAGAGCACTGCAGTAGAAGGTAGATTACTAGTCAGCAAAGCTAACTAACCTAAAATGTCCCTCAAATCCCTGCAGAGTTCTGTCCCTACAATACAGAGCAGTATCAAGTAGATTACTAGCCAGCAAAGTTACTATCAACTGTCCCTGAAATCACTAGCAGCTCTCTCCCTACACTAGCTCTTCCAAGCACACACAGGCAGAATGAAAAAACGCTGCAGGGCTTCAGTTTATATATGGAAGGGGAGTGGTCCAGGGGGTGGTCCAGGAGGGAGAGCTTCCTGATTGGCTGCCATGTATCTGCTGCTCTGGGGTGAGAGGGCAAAAATAAGCACCAGCTAAGGCGAACCCAAATTGGCGAACGTCGCGCGACGTTCGCGAACATTCGGCGGACGCGAACGGTCAATGTTTGCGCAAATTAGGGCGACATCCCTATACATAACATACAAGAGATTTACATACATACCATACATGAGATATACATACATACCATACAAGAGATTTACATACATACCATACATGAGATTTACATACATAACATACTGACACCAGCAGTGAAATACACTCACAGCATTGCTCACTAAATGCCCCTTATAAATTACCCCAGATAAATCACTCTTCAAGATGAGTCCTATAAATATATATATAAATATATTGTGCCCTGCAAGTCTATTGCCTACAGCTATATGTAAGCTTCCATTCATATAGAAGTTCTTTTAGGTTTTGCAATTGTGTTTGGTTTATTTAGGGGGGGGAAGGGGGGGGGAAGGGAGGGGGTGATATGACTCCAACTTGCAGTACAGCAGTTAAGAGTGACTGAAGTTTATCAGAGCACAAGTCACATGACTGGGGGCAGCTGGGAAACTGACAAAATGTCTAGCCCCATGTCAGATTTCAAAATTGAATATAAAAAAATCTGTTTGCTCTTTTGAGAAATGGATTTCAGTGCAGGATTCTGCTGGAGCATCACTATTAACTGATTCATTTTGAAAAAAATGTTTTTTCCCATGTCAGTATCCCTTTAAGTTTAAATCTATAAATTTAGGCGCTGGAAACTGGCAGTGCTAGGTCGTGGGCAGGGAGAACAAGAGAAGAGTTTGACCCATTCCTTCCTGCGACCCAAAGATTTGGTGCAGGAGGTGCAGGTAAACTCTGGGGTCCCACAGGTTTTCGGGCCGGCCCGCACATCCCTACTGGAAACCCTATGTATAATTGTATTTATATAGCCCTACTTGAGAATAAAGCACTGTGCAGCAGAACAATAAATCAGTAGAACAAACACACATTCACACAATAATAAATAGAAATAAATACACAATACAGTTCCAATAAAGATTAAAGGGGTTGTTCATTTTGAGATAATCTTTTGTATGATGTAGAGCAGGGATCCCCAACCTTTTGAACCCGTGAGCAACATTCAGAATTAAAAGGAGTTGGGGAGCAACACAGAAATGAAAAATGTTTTTGGGGTGCCAAATAAGTGCTGTGATTGGCCATTTGGTAGCCCCTATGTGGACTGGCAGCCTACATTGAGGCTCTGTTTGGCAGTACACCTGGTTTTTAATCAACCAAAACTTGCCTCAAGTCTGGAATTCAAAAATAATCACCTGCTTTTCAGGCCACTGGGAGCAACATCGAAGGAGTTGGGGAGCAACATGTTACTCACAAGCCTTTGGTTGGGGATCACTGGTATAGAGAGTGATATTCTGAGATAAGAGGATGGAGGTCCTTGCACCAGCACTCCGGTTTTTGTTAAATAATGTGATTGATTTCAACATACTCCGAGGTAACTTCTAATATCCTCATATTTTACAACTGGGGGTACTTTATTTATTATAATACACAAATTTTAGTAAGTCATGTGACAGAAATGACATCACTACTGACCGTTTATAACTGATGACATCACTACTCACCGTTTATAAGGATATAATTTACAGGATATTCATGGCTTTTGTGTATTATATATATATATATATATATATATATATATATATATATATATATATATATATATATATATATATATATATATACATGAGCTACTGTGCAGCATTGCAGAATACATACAAGCAATGCTGTCCCTCTGGAGGCCTCTCGGGCCCCCCCATGAAATTAATGCCTCCAGCATGTTCAGGGGATCCTCTGATTTCTTTATACGACATGTTAATGGAGAGACGTCGACCAATCCCCTGTCAGAGGGAACTAATGATCCACTCCAGGTCTTTTATAGAGTGAAGAGGAATTTAGGCAAAATAAAATCCAGGACTGGATCAACATGACAAGACAAAATCACAGGGGTTGTTCACCTTTAACTGTCAGTATAATATAGAGAGGGATATTCTGAGACAATTTGCAATTGGTTTTCATTTTTTATTATTTGTGGTTTTTGACTTATTTAGCTTTTTATTCAGCAGCTCTGCTGTTTGCAATTTCAGCCGTCTGGTTACTAAGATCTGAATTCCCCTAGCAACCATGCATTGATTTGAATAAGAGACTGGAAATATGAATAGGAGAGGCCTGAATAGAAAGATGAGGAATAAAAAGTAACAATAACAATACATTTGTAGCCTTACAGAGCATTTGTTTTTAGATGGGGTCAGTGACTCCTATTTGAAAGCTGGAAAGAGTCAGAAGAAGGAGGTAAATAATTAAAAAACTAGGGATGCACCGAATCCACTATTTAGGATTCGGCCGAACCCCCGAATCCATCTCGAAAGATTCGGCGGAATACTGAACTGAATCCTAATTTGCATATGTAAATTAGGGGTGGGAAAGGGAAAACACTTTTTACTTCCTTGTTTTGTAACAAAAAGTCACGCGATTTCCCTATGCAAATTTGGATTGACTTGGGGCAGCTGGGAAATTGACAATATGTCTAGCCCCATGTCAGATTTCAAAATTGAATATAAAAATATCTGTTTGCTCTTTTGAGAAATGGATTTCAGTGCAGAATTCTGCAGAAGCAGCACTATTAACTGATTCATGTTGGAATTTTTTTTTCCCCCATGACAGTATCCCTTTAAGGGGTGAAACGCGTCAGGCAGCTTATGTACTGCAGGACCTTCATTTAGTTTGAATGGCTGAATAAGCAGTATATGTTTTAGTTGAAGAGGCAGTGAGCCAGTGTTTTCCTCATATATAACCATTAGCCATTGTATAACATAGTGAAAGTGAAGGTGAAAGTGAAGCCCCCCTATAAAGAGATGGTGTAGCCGCAGTGTGTGACGTCAGAGAGTGAGTGTGACAGGCCAGAGCCGCGGGTTTCCAGGAACAGTCCGTCCTTGCGTGACCTCCTCCCCCGCTGCCTCTCTGGCCAAGGACTGTCACGTCACACGAGTCAGAGTCGCTGGGCCGGTGCCAGACATGCGGAAGTGCAGCTGTTGTTGACAAGAAGCCGCCAAAACCCCACGAATTGCACAGCAACAGCGAATACTGTTCCTTCTACTCCACAAGCAGCGCCGGGGCACCTGGGAGTTGTAGTCCCGCTGGCGCACTCGGCTGGTGTCTGTGAGCGCGAAGGAACTTCAATTCCCAGGATTCCCCTCACCTACACGATTGGGAGGTGATTTGCCGACAGCGAGCGCGCGTAACTCACACACCCGCTGGAGCTGAACGTTTCCGAGTAACAGACATACGGGGAGGTGACCGGGAAGGAATTTGAATTCTAAACGCACCGGAGAACCAGTGACGCAAAAACGCCGCCGCCGAGATGACGTCATGAGAGCGGTACCCAGTGACGTCATTGCGCTAGAGCCGGACTGAACCAGCTGCGGGCGCTTCGGCGATGCTTTAACCCCTTCGTGTCCGCATGGCGGCGGCAGCAACAACCACAACAACATCGTCTCCTTTATAGACTGAGACTGAGACTGAGGCAGGTCATGAGCTGAGGGGAGGAGGGAAAGACAAATTGTATATAAATACATATATATATACACGTAATTATAGTCTCACTCACACTGTTACTCGCCTGACACCGGCTGCAGCTTCTACTACTGGTCTCCTCCTCAATAATCTCACTCAACTCCCTCTGTCTCTAGGGAACCACGAGAAGCCGCTCACAGTCTCACACAGTCGTGATGATGTCAGCAACCGGCCGAGTCACCTTCCAGGTCCGCGCAACAACCTCCTCAGGTAATTTCTCCTTTCCTTCTCCTCCTCCTCATCATCATCATCATCAGCCTCTCTCTCTATTCACTCAGCCTCCCACCAACACTACTACAGCTATGGGACCTCTTATCCACAATGACCAGCACCTGGGTTTGTCCAGATAACGGATCTTTCCGTAATTTGGATCTTCATAACTTAAGTCTACTAGAAAATCATATAAACATGAAATAAACCCAATAGGCTGGTTTAGCCTCCAATAAGGATTAATTATATCTTAGTTGGGATCAAGTACAAGTTACTGTTTTATTATTACAGGTATGGGACCTGTTATCCAGAATGCTCTGGACCTGGGGTTTTCCGGATAATGGATCTTTCCATAATTTGGATCTTCATACCTTAAGTCTACTAGAAAATCATATAAACATGAAATAAAGCCAATAGGCTGGTTTTGCCTCCAATAAGGATTAATTATATCTTAGTTGGGATCAAGTACAAGTTACTGTTTTATTATTACACAGAAAAAGGAAATCCGTTTTAAATATTTGAAATGAAGTCTGTTGGAGATGCCTTCCTATAATTGGGAGCTTTCTGGATCCCATACCTGCAGTTAATTATTATTGTACTCACTTTTAATCCCGTACATACATTTTATACGATAGTCTTTATTTATAGGAACAATATTTGATCTATAATATTTCTGGATGTTACTTACACTAGCTAACTAGCTGTAGGTACACACACTGGTCTGACCAGTCCTACACTCACTCTCATCCCTGGTCTGGCCAGTCCTACACCTACTCTTACCCTTGGTTTGACCAGTCCTACACTCACTCTCACCCCTGGTCTGGCCAGTCCTACACTCTCCCTTATGCTTGGTCTGACCAGTCCTACACTCACTATCAACCCTGGTCTGACCAGTCCTACACTCTCATCTGATTCATTAAGAATTCTATTGATTAATTATACATTTTATACAGGGACTAATTTTTATCTGCAACTTACTTGCTGCATGTATTTGTTATTCTTTATTTGCCATATTCTTCAGATCTTTACAGAGCGTATCCATTATTTACAGAAGTCCCCGGGGCTAGTGAAGCTTACAATGTAAGGTCCCTATCCCATTCACACTCACATAATGGGCAGTTTTATGATCATGAAGTGGTTGTGCAGGTGTTGTTAGTGGCTCATTCCCTCATACATGTCACTAAACAAGGACTGATCACTAATAAGATCCTGCCAGTGACTGATGATTTTTATTTTTGCCATCACAACATTCCCCAGACTCACTGCCCTCCCCCCTGTGTTACTGCTTCCACTGAAACTTCTGGTCCTCTAGTCTAAAGGGGATCTGGCTCTTTGTTCTACACAAATTGTAAATAAGAGCGACCGTTCAGGACACAGAAGTAGGACGTAAGCAGAAACAGGTCTGATATACAAGTAATGATAAATAAACAGACACTGATAGAAAGCTCAAGGTGTGACTGTACAGGTCAAGAAACACTCGCCATATTGCAGTCAACTTTTGTTGGAAACAGATAAATAGCTGAAATCTTTGTTTGGGATTAACATTTCATTTTGCTTTTTTTTTTGTGAAAGTGCACTACACAAATCTCCCAATTAAGGAAAAAGCCGTCTTCCATACACTCAAATAACTCACATTTTTTAAATTGATTTTCTTATTCTCTGTAATAACAAAACAGTAGCTTGTTCTTGATCCCAACTTAGATCCTTATTAGAGGCAAAACGATCCTATTGGGTTTATATAATGTTTAAATTCATTTTAAAGTGGCGGTTCACCTTTCAGTAAACTTTTAATATTTTATAGAATGGCTGATTCTAAGCAACTTTTCAATTGCCTTTTTTCTTCTGGTTGTTTGCAGCTTTCAAATGGGGGTCAATGCATGGTTGCTAGGGTAATTTGGACCCTAGCAACCAGACTGCTAAAATTGCAAACTGGAGAGCTGCTGAATAAAAAGCTAAATAAGTCAAAAACCACAAATAATAATAATAATAAAAAAGAAAACCAATTGCAAATTGTCTCAGAATATCGCTCTCTACATCCTACTAACAGTTAACTTAAAGGTGAACAACACTATGATTGGCAGCTTAATAGTTTGGCTTATGATTCCAGTTCTAAAAGCTATTTTGTAAACAACAGAAATTGTATGTTCAGCTCTAAATGCAAGAGAAGTAAATGTTAAGTATAATGGATCTGTAGAGGCCCCATCTCTGGCCAATTGATTTGATATCAGCGAGTCACTATTTCTGTGCCACTGAAGTGCATGCTGTGGTACAAGCTGACTTCGTTCCAAGTGGCTAATTTTACCCCTGTTCTTTCCTACAAATAAACAAGAGCAGAGTAAGTGTAACTAGAACCCGAGGCCTCTAATCCAGGGGTGAACAGCCAGTACCCATGATAATGTTTATTCTGATTCTCAGCATTCCATTAATAGGAGCTACGGCTTCAGGACATTTGAGGTGCCACTTATGGGACAATATAGATTTGAGCTCTGCTCTCAACTTATTTCATGAAGCTAAACTGTTATCCAGTATACCATGGGGCAGATTTATCAAGGGTCAAATTGAAAATTTGAATCGGACATTAAAATTTTCGAGTTTTTGTTTTATTGTCAAATTTGACTACCGAGTTATTCAAATTCAATTCGAGTTTCAAAAAAAAAATTCAAATTTGATTTTCGAGATTTATCATACTCTGGCCCTTTAAAAACTCAATTCGACTATTCGCTACCTAAAACCTGCCGAACTGCTGTTTAAGTCAATGGGAGACGTCCAGGGATCAATTTTGAGTTTGCAGCCTTTCTGACGTACATGTTTTTTTTTCAAATCAAATTCAATTCGAGTTTTAAAAAAAATTCAAATTTGATTTTCGAGATTTATCATACTCTGGCCCTTTAAAAACTCAAAGTCGACTATTCGCTATGTAAAACCTACCGAACTGCTGTTTAAGTCAATGGGAGACGTCCAGGGATCAATTTTGAGTAGTTTGCAGCCTTTCTGACGTTCATGTTTTTTTTTCAAATCAAATTCAATTCGAGTTTTAAAAAAAAAAAAAATTCAAATTTGATTTTCGAGATTTATCATACTCTGGCCCTTTAAAAACTCAAAGTTGACTATTCGCTACCTAAAACCTGCCGAACTGCTGTTTAAGTCAATGGGAGACGTCCAGGGATCAATTTTGAGTAGTTTGCAGCCTTTCTGACGTTCATGTTTTTTTTTTCAAATCAAATTCAATTCGAGTTTTAAAAAAAAAAAAATTCAAATTTGATTTTCGAGATTTATCATACTCTGGCCCTTTAAAAACTCAAATTTGATTATTCGCTACCTAAAACCTGCCGAACTGCTGTTTAAGTCAATGGGATTAATTTTGAGTAGTTTGCAGCCTTTCTGACGTTCGTGTTTTTTTTTTTCAAATCAAATTCAATTCGAGTTTTAAAAAAAAAAAAATTCAAATTTGATTATCGAGATTTATCATACTCTGGCCCTTTAAAAACTCAAAGTCGACTATTCGCTACCTAAAACCTGCCGAACTGCTGTTTAAGTCAATGGGATCAATTTTGATTTGTTTGCAGCCTTTCTGACGTTCGTGTTTTTTTTTTTTTTTTTTTTCCAAATCAAATTTGATTCGAGCTGTTGGGTCTATTACATTCATCCCGAGTTTTAAAAAATCTTTTTACAAATTTGATTGGATGAATTTCAAGTTTAGGGGAGTTTTTAAAAACTCGCATGAATTCAAAATTCAACCATTGATTAATGTGCCTCCATGTGGGAAAGCGGGGCCCTGATTTTTGGGTGATTATCATGGCTCGGGGTGTAGAGACATCACACAAGGCTTTTCTCATTGTGGGTGTCTGTAGGGCACTTGGAAAATACACCTTTTTATAAAAACGAGATATTTTTAGGGGGTAATTTATCAAAGGTTGGGTTAGTGAGGGTTTTTTCTACCTTGAATAAACTCAAAACTCAAATGTTTCCTCGTTTATGTAAAAACTTGAATGTAAAAAAACTCAAATGAATGCAATCGGGAAAAACTGGAATACTCAAATTGATTGAGTTATTGTAGGAAAAAAGCCTCTTATTGATTTGAGTTTTCGAGAGCAAACCACCGAAAAAAATGAGGAAAAAAGTCCAGTATTGCAAAAAACTAGTAAGTAGAAAGGTAAACTTAGCAATGCTATTAGGGGGTCCAGGTGCTCAAGCCCCAGACCTTCAGTTCGGGGAGACAATATCAGACTTCACTCCAAAAATAGCAGCCATTCCTTTTCTCCTCACTCCACACAGATCTGCTGATTGAACCCTGAAACACTAAATAGGTTATTAATGAACTTATTGTTGAGGTTTTTTTTCCCAATTTTTGGGCTGTTTTTCAGAAGAAATCTCAAGTTCTGACTTGTGCTTGGCCACCTCTGGTTAGTGCTTTCATGACCATTTGTGCTCCCTGTTATAGTGCTATAGCCACAGTTCTCACCCCAGGGCCATTATTTGTCTCCCTACTTCCCAGCAAGTAAGAGTTGGTAAATACAGGGATCCCTTGATTTATAGGGGTTATTTAAGAAAAGTCACTAAGTTTGCCCAGGAGTAGTAACCCATAGCAAACCAATCAGATGGTAGCATTTACTGGTTACCTGTTTAAAAGCAAACGTCTTATTGGTTGCTATGAGTTACTGCTCCTGGGCAAACTTAGTGGCTTTCATTACATTTGAGCGATAGACTTTTATGAAGAAGCACCTTCTGCACCACTGCTCAAGCTAATTAAAGGTATGTATACTGTCATTTCAAAGGGGTAATTCATGTTGAAATGAGCTTTAAGTATGATGCAGACAGTGATATATTGTGATAATTAGCAGTTGGTCTTAAAGGAGAAGGAAACCTAGTCGGCGCAAAAACCCTCCCCCACTCCCCTGTGTTGCTTCCCCTCCCCCCCTGGCCTACCCGTCCCGCTGGACAAATGCCCCTAACTTGTTACTTACCCTTCTGCGCAGGTCCAGTCTACGGAGTTCACCGACGCCATCTTCTTCCAAGTGATCTTCCTGCTTTGAACGGCGTTTTGGCGCATGCGCAGTAGGAGCATTTCACCGGTACGATCTACTGCGCATGCGCCAAAAATCACGAAGTGAAATCGGAAAATTTTGTGACTTTTGGCGCATGCGTAGTAGATCGTACCGGTGAAATGCTCCTACTGCGCATGCGCCAAAACGCCGTTCAAAGCAGGAAGAAGATCGCGTGGAAGAAGATGTCGTCTGTGAACTCCCTGGACTGGACCTGCGCAGAAGAGTAAGTAACAAGTTAGGGGCATTTGCTCAGCGGGACGGGTAGGCCAGGGGAGGGTGGGCAACAAACGGGTGGGGGGGAGGGTTTTTGCACCGACTGGATTTCCTTCTCCTTTAAATATTATATGTGTTGTGCTTTTTCTTCAGCTGCTCTCCAGCTATTTCAGCAGCTAATTGGCTGCCAGGGTTCAGTTTACCCTAGGCACTGATATCAATGTGAGACTGGACAATGAATAGTAGAGGCCCTGAATAGAAAGATAAGTAGGAAAAAGCAACAGTAACCATAACATTTGATCCTTTGAATTATAGTTCTTGGCTGCTGGGGTCAGTGACCCCATTTGAAACCCAAAAATAGGCAGAAGAAGGATTTTTATAAAAAGGCTTAAACTTATTAAACTATTTAAAGCTCTAGCATTTATTATTCCTATTTATTATTATTCTTTTATTACCCCAGAGTTTTGCAGGTCGGGCAAATTCTACTACAGCTATGGACACAATGGGGCTCATTTATAAACAATGGGCAAATTTGCTCCAGGGCAGTAACCCATAGCAACCAATCAGTAATTAGCTTTTTTCAGTCAGCTGAAAGCAATAATTTGATTGGCTGCCATGGTGCAAATTTGCCCAGTGTTAATAAATGACCTTCAGTGAGAACAAGAACTGTATGATACATGTCATGCTCTGTGAGGTGCCGCACAAATCTGTCCATGCTATATCCTATATAAATAAGTGCTAATAAATACTTTTTTTAACTGATAAGCATTTAGCAATATGACAGCTACTGACATTAACCTGTAGCCACAAATAAAGGATATTGCACCTTGGACACCATATAAACCATATACATTCTGTCCTGTGACTGAGGGGGAGGAGGGGAACAGTCGTATAGAAGTTGCTTTGCTGTAAAGCTGTAAATTGACGCTGTACAAGGTGAGACAAGTAATAGCCAATCGGAAGTGTGGTCAATCTACAATGGGAGAGCTGCTAGAGCAGGGGTGTCCAAACTTTTTGCAACAAGGGCCAGATTTGGTGAGGTGAAAATGTGTGGGGGCCGACCATTCAGACTGACATTCTTTGAACAACGTTTACCTCATTTAAACAAGTAGCCGTATCAGCAATATTTGGGCACATTAGTGAAATGACCTGCCACTTGGTCTATGCTGCTGCCTGTGCTGAAGTGTTAGTAATAGACACATACTGGCACCTACAGTAGCGACGCGCCAGGGGGGCCACATTATTATTAATTTCATGATGGAGGCTGAGGGCCACTGTAAATTTGAAAACGGGCCGCAATTGGCCCCCGGCTTGACTTTGGAAATGCCTGTGCTAGAGTCATTAATTAGAGAGAGCCTGGAGGGGTACAGTCTCCCCATGTGCCAATGCCCTATAGTGGGGTGCAGGAGAGCAGCAAGTTAAATTCCAACTCGAACCTGTCAACCGGTGTCCAACCACAGTTTTTGGGTCAACCCGCAAATCACTAGCTGCTGGCGAAGTTATAAGTTCACCTTTAAAGGAAAACTATACCCCCAAAATGAACACTTAAGCAACAGATAGTTTACATCATATTAAGTGCCATATTAAAGAATCTTACCAAACTGGTCTATATATTTAAGTAAATCTTGCCCTTTTACATCTCTTGCCTTGAGCCACCATTTCGTGACTCTATCTGTGCTGCCTCAGAGATCACCTGACCAGAAATACTGCAGCTCTAACTGTAACAGGAAGAAGTGTTGAAGTAAAAGCCAGATCTCTGTCTGTTAATTGGTTCATGTGACCTAAGAAGTATAGTTTGTTTGATTTGTTGTGTGCACAGTGAATCCTATGATCCCAGGGGGCGGCCCTTATTTTTTAAAATGGCAATTTTCTATTTATGATTACCCAATCGCACATACTACCAGAAAAGTATATTATTATGAAAATGGTTTATTTACATGAAGCAGGGTTTTACATATGAGCTGTTTTATTCAATATCTTTTTATAGAGACCTACATTGTTTGGGGGGTATAGTTTTCCTTTAAAGGAGAAGGAAAGGCTAAAAGTAAGTAAGCTTCATCAGAAAGGTCTATATAAATACACCAGTAACCCCTCAAAGTAATGCTGATCAAAAGAAACACCACATTTCTTTCCTTCTATTGTGTACTCATGGGCTTCTGTATCAGACTTTCTGTTTAAACCTCCAGGGCTAGGGCTTGAGCATGCTCAGTTTGCTCCTCCACTCCCTGCTGTAATCTGAGCCCAGAGCTATAAGTGAGCAGGGAGAGACTCAGGCAGGAAGTGATGTCACACCAAGCTAATATGGCAGCTGCTATCCTAAACAAACAAAGAGAGCCTCTAAAGCTGTTTTCATAGGTAGGGTAAAGCATTCTGCAGAATAAATATAGTGTTAAAGTTCGCACCATTGTTGCTAATCTATTGGCAATAAACTGCCTCGTTAGCTTTCCTTCTCCTTTAAACTCACTTTTTGTATGTATGTACGGGCTTGTTCCAATTTTCCTTTTTTTTCTCCTGGCAACAGAAAGACCAAAACAGATCAATTTAATTATTTGCTTATCTTATCTTTTCAGAACCTCTTTTGTGACTGCCAATCCCTAGCAACCAGATAGCAGTTAAAATCCAAGCAGAGGGTTGGAGGTCAGAAAAGTTAAATATTTCAAAAACCCATTATAAAATGTACTCCTATTAGTTGACTTAGAGTTCTGCATCATAATAAAATTAAATTATAAGGAGAATTATCCCTTTGAAACAACAAATTGGAGCAAATAAATTATAGATATTGGGTGGTAACTATGTGTAAATATTTGTATCAAGCTGCCCATAGACGCAAAGATCTCATCGAACGAATCGAGGATTCGAATATCGAGGGTTAATAAACTCTCGAATTCGACCCTCGAAGTAAAATCCTACGAATTTGAATATCTCCTTTAACCCTTTTTTTTCACAGTTTTGCACATACTCATATACAATTTTGAGCTGTACAGCCCTGTATACATTTTCTAAGTTTCCCTCTTGTTATTTCGCTAAAAACTTTAGATTTTCATAGCGTAACTACTGGATCAAGCATTCTGACCACTACCCACGCTGTCGGATCAGTTATTTTATTTTGTTGATTTTCCTAATTGTATTTGTTTTTTTTTGTGATTTTTATTGCAGTTTTATTTTTGCATTGTTTTTCCTTATGTCATTTTTTAACATCGTTTACACTGATCATTTGGGGTATAAACACATTTTTAGCAATTCTGTGTTCGTCAGAATGTGTACTTTCCAAAAATATATGGTTTTGGGGGGTCTTTGTACTGTTAGGGGGTCTTACGGCACATTATATGCAGTCAGGTAAATTGACAGCCGAGAAAATTCTTAATGCACTATTTTCATTTGGGGTCCGCACGTGCCCACCTGCTTTGGTATATCTATGCTTATTGGGCATCAAACTGTTCAGTAGACAGTGGCGTCAATATTTAGGATGTTTTCCAATTGTATGAAAGAAATTGGGTGAGATAAATGTGACCAACTACAATATTTTTAGGCGATTTTCAGAAATATCATATAAAACGCTGAATTTAGCGTAGCTTTCCAGTATGTAAGTTTGGAGCAGAAAGACAGTTTTAGCAAATTTTTATTCGGCAGAATGTGAACTTTCCAAAAATATATGGTTTTGGGGGGTCTTTGTACTGTTAGGGGTGTTACGGCACATTATATGCAGTCAGGGCACTATGTTCACAGAAGGTGAATTGACAGCTGAAAAAATTGTTATGCACTGTTTTTATTTGGGGTCCACCTGCTTTGGTATATCTATGCATATTGGGCATCAAACTGTTCAGTGGACTCTTGACGTCAATATTTAGGGTGTTTTTCCATTTGAATGTAAGAAATTGGGTGAGATAATTGCGACCAACTGCAATATTTGTAGGCGAAATGTCATAAGAAAACGCTGCCTTTAGTGTAGCTTTGCATTATGGTACTTTGGAGTAGTAAGACAGCTTTAGCAAAGTTTTATTATTCGGCAGAATGTGTACTTTCCAAAAATATATCGTTTTCTGGGGTGGACATACATTTTTGTACTTTTGCCCCTTGAAAAATGCTGTAAATGTGTTGATTTTGCAGTATTTGGAATTGCAGAACTGTCTTAGTTCTGGGGCCCCTATACGCTACATACTTAGGTGTCCCTATGCATATTGGGTATAAATCTGTTCAGCGGACCCTGGGATTTCTTATTACGGGTGTTTTTTCTTGGTATATAATGATATGTTGGAAATACGATGCTTCAGAGTTGTAATATTGAGGTGATTTTCGGAAATGTCATAAAAATTGCCAAATGTAGGAAAGCTTTGCGGCTTGTTACTTTGGAGTAGAAACACATGCATACCTATATTAGATTCGTCAGAATGTGTACTTTCCAAAAGTATATGGTTTTCTGGGGTGAACATACATTTTTGTACTTTTGCCCCTTGAAAACTGCTGTAAATGTGCTGATTTTCCAGTATTTGGAATTCCAGAACTGACCCTGTATGGGGTGTCTTTGTTCTGGGGCCCCTATATGCCACATACTTAGGTGCACCTATGCATATTGGGCAACAAACTGTTCAGCGGACCCCAGACTTTCATATTTGGGGTGTTGTATCTTGGTATATAATGATATGTGGGAGATACAATGCTCTAGACTGGGCACTGAGGTCATTTTTCAAAAATGTAACATATTTTTATAAAAACTGCTAACTTTAGGAAAGAATTGCAACTTGGTAGTTTGGAGTACAAATATAAATTTACCCATTTTTAACTCGTTAGAATCTGTTCTTTCCAATAAGGGGTAGTTTTTTTAGGGTAAACCTTCTGGTAGTGGAATGTTTGGCCTTGAAATCAGATGTATGCAGTTTTGTGGAGCGAAGCTTTGGAAGTTTGGTAGTTTACTGCTTCGAAGTTTTTGATCTTTAGTGAGTGAGAAATCTCCATAAAACTTTATATATTTGGTATTTGCGTGTTCAGGAGACACAGAACTTTCCAAATCTGCCATGTTCTCGTGCTTAAAATAAATTATGCTTCTGATAGATGCGTTTCTATCATGTGAAACTGTGTTTTTTGTTTTTTTTGTTTTTTATACACTTAGAAGCCTATATCTTTTTTCAGGAGTGAATTACAACAAAATTCTAGCATATTTTGAAAGCTTAGGTTGTCCTGAAAAAAAATGATACCTTGTTCTCATGGGTAAACTAAAAGACCCCCCCCCCCCCCTTCAGGAAAGTCCCCGAAAGTGAAAGAGCAAAAAATGTTCAAAAACGGTCTGGCAATAGAAGTTCCAAGTTGGCCAAGTTGGCTGGCAGTGAAAGGGTTAAAATTGCTCCGATTTCTCTTCTGGACAGAACCTTAAAAGTTGTATGGTAGGGTCTTTATACCCTTTATATTGACTTGTGTGACTCAGGAGTGACTAATGTCAGCCACAGTGGGATCACCTTTAATAGAAAACCAGGGATGAATGTTTGTGCTGTTTGTGTAGTTGTATAACTACAATTCCCCAAGCACGGGATCCTGGGAATGGGGAGAGACGTAGCGTGGGGCAGCTTTTGTGCTGATGGATTGACTGATGGGATTGATGAGAAAAACATTTACTCCAGTGACACTTACTCCAGTTTATACAATGTGCCAGTCACAGCCATGGCCGCCGTCCAAGCCTTCTCATACCAGTGACTTGACTTTGCTGAACTCGAGCCGATCCAACACTTCAGTTGCCCTTCCACTCATTCCATTTAGTTTTAGAGCCCGTGTCACTGCTTACTTTGTGCTATTTCAGCTGTGGCCTCTGATCTAGTGGATCTCGGTGTATAAATATAAAACCAGTGTGTGTGTTGGAAAGGGAGAGCTGTGTGTAAAGCTGTAAGTGGAAAGGTTGACTTGGTTCAGAGCTGCTGTTCTCTGTATTCTATTGCATATTTATGATACTGGCCTTCCTCTTCATTTTATCTCAGTTCTGCTTCAGATCTGCCAGCTTTACCTTCTATTACTCAGCCAGTCACGCTCCTGTCTTCTGAGTCTCATCCAAGTTGTGGTACAAGGAGTCTTTGGGCTTTAACGACCAAGAGAAAAGAGACATTATTTGAGTTTAAAGGGGAAGGAAACCTAGTTGGTGCAAAAACCCTCCCCCCTCCTGTGTGTTGCCCACCCTCCCTCCTCCCCCCTGGCCTACCCGTCCCGCTGGGCAAATGCCCCTAACTTGTTACTTACCCTTCTGCGCAGGTCCAGTCCAGGGAGTTCACAGACGACATCTTCTTCCACGCGATCTTCTTCCTGCTTTGACCGGCGCATGCACAGTAGGAGCATTTCACCGGTACGATCTACTGCGCATGCGCCAAAAGTCACAAAGTGAAATCGGAAAACTTCGTGACTTTTGGCACATGCGCAGTAGATCGTACCGGCGAAATGCTCCTACTGCGCATGCGCCAAAACGCCGGTCAAAGCAGGAAGAAGATCGCGTGGAAGAAGATGTCGTTTGTGAACTCCCTGGACTGGACCTGCGCAGAAGGGTAAGTAACAAGTTAGGGGCATTTGCCCAGTGGGACGGGTAGGCCAGGGGGGAGGGTGGGCAACACACGGGAGGGGGGGGTTTGCACCGACTAGGTTTCCTTCTCCTTTAAGGGAACTGACTGATCATAATTGCTTTTGTACTGTGCCTGGCGTTACCTTTGTGCTAAGTTGCAGTTGTTTTGTGCCAAAAAGTAAATGAAGCTGGGCAGACCTATTGCCACTTTGGCTGCATGTATGGGACCATATCGAGTCCTTCTGCAGCTAAGCCCGTATTTAAAGGGATACTTTCATGGGAAAATGTTTCAAAACCCATCAGTTAATAGTGCTGCTCCAGCAGAATTCCGCACTGAAATCCATTTCTCAAAAGAGCAACGAGATTTTTTTACATTTAATTTTGAAATCTGACATGGGGCTAGACATATTGTCAGTTTCCCAGCTGCCCCCAGTCATGTGACTTGTGCTCTGATAAACTTCAGTCACTCTTTACTGCTGTACTGCAAGTTGGACTGATATCACCCCCCAGCAGCCAAACAACAGAACAATGGGAAGGTAACCAGATAGCAGCTCCCTAACACAAGATAACAGCTGCCTGGTAGATATAAGAACAACATTCAATAGTAAAATCCAGGTCCCACTGAGACTCATTCAGTTACATTGAGTAGGAGAAACAACAGCCTGCCAGAAAGCAGTTCCATCCTAAAGTGCTGGCTCTTTCTGAAATCACATGACCAGGCAAAATGAGCTGAGATGCAGCTACACACCAATATTACAACTAAATACACTTGCTGGTTCAGGAATGACATTTTATATTGTACAGTCAATTATTTGCAGTGGAATTTAGAAATAAAAACGACATAAAAATCATGACAGAATCCCTTTAAGAACCAATGTGATCATTACTTGAATGGGCAGATAATGACTGGACAAAGAGAAAAGAGGTGCCACAAACAACCCAAGTAGACAAGTCACCAAATGGATTCAATGGTCCAAGTGCTCCAGCTCCAGACCCTCAGCTCCAGCAGCATTAAACTGATGTTGAGCAGATACAAATAAATGGGCCATCTAGCACTGAGTGGGATCCACAGGGAGGAAAATATAGAAGTAAAAATAATATTTTATTGATAAAGTTAAAAAAGATACATCGCCATAGGCCCTGCGTGTTTTGTGCCCAATAGGTACATCATTGTGGGCTCATGATTAAGCCCGTGATTAAGTGCCTATTGTTTGTGTTTCTGTTTATGTGCTTTACATCTGATAATGACTGGCCAAACACTGGACCAAATGAGCTAAATGTAAATACTCGTGTATGGAACATATGGAATGCTACATTACTACAATTACAATGCCTCCATTTGAGTGGGAAAGTAAAAGCAAGTCTCGGATTACTGTTTTGTGTGGTTTCATTAATCCTGACATGGAGCACCTTAAAGTCCAACGTTTCCCAGCATTCTGAATAATTCGCTTGATGTGAAACGATCACGTTTTCTTGGCAGGACTTTAATTTCTTTTTTGTGTTGTCTTTGTATGATTGCACTGAATCCCATACGTTAAATATGATCTTGTCTTTACAGGGGAGGTCGTTGCCCTGTGCGGGAACAGCGATGTTCTGGGTTTGTGGAAACCCCAAAATGCAGTAATCCTACAGCCTGATGATAATGATTGGTAAGTGGGTATATACAAAATGCAATAACTTAACTTGTAACTTACCATTGTCCTTTATACTTTTTATATAAATAGCACCTCCATTTGTTTCCCCACACAATTGAATATATATTTCATAGGTGCCAACTGCAACGGTGTCATCAGTTTATGACTACAAGAGCTGATGGAGAATTTTCAAGTCCACTTCCAATATATATTTATATATAAAGACTTTACTAAACCCCAGAACTCCAATCAATAGCCCCCAGGGAAAACCTATTTTTGCACAACTTAAAGGGAACATTTAGTAAAAAGAGAGACTTTTAGTAACAAAGTTTTTACAAAATATGCATCAGCTGACGCGCCCCGACAAGGCAGTGTCCACGCGTCAGTTCTAACTAGGTTAAAAAAGCGAATCTTATCTTTGTGGGGTTAGGACTGACGCATGGACACTGCCTTGTCGGGGCGCGTCAGCTTCTGCATATTTTGTAAAAACTTTGTTACTAAAAGTGTCTAAATAAAGGCTTCTGGTTTCTATTATTTACATGGCAATTTGTATTTATTACATACGTATATATGTATTTTCATTCTGTGTCCTTTCTAAACAGTAACCTTTGGAAAACATGCGTTCAGCTACCTATAGGAATCCCATTGCAATATCGATATTTTAAAGGTTGCTTTCTGGAACCAAAGGTATGTGTATGTGTTTTTTAATTTACTGGCAATTAACCAGATAGTACTGTATATTTTTACTTTATATTGCTTTTGGCTTAGCTGAAGGTGGCCCTCACTATAACTCACACAAGCACTTAATGACATGATTTACCAGAATAAGTTCTATGCGTAATGTCTTCACTGTTAAAAGGCAATAAAGTGTGAGGCTGTATATGTAAAGGCGAGTTTCTTTATTATGCCATTCTCCTTTCTGCTATTGGTGCATTCTCCTTAAAGAACCAGTAACACCACATTTTTTAAATACTCCTTCCCCCCCCCAGAATAGCTATAATAATAGGTAAGGCTTACTTCCCCTTGGCGTTTTTCACATTGGACATTCAAAATGCCCAACGGGAGAAAGGAGAAAAGGTGATGGAGGCTTGAATTCCTCTGAGCCATGAACCGGAGTCAGCTTCACACCACTAACTTAAGGGCTAGTCCACACGAGGAAATTCGGGGAGATTTTGTCGCCTGGCGACTAATCGCCTCGTCTTTTGAGGCAACTTCAAGTGACTATAGAAAACTCATCGCCGCGTGTGCATTAGCGCAGGCGACTTTTCATTCTAGCCTATGGGGGAAAACGCTGAGGCAGTTCGGGGATCTCCTCATGTGGCCTTACCCTAAAGCACCTAAGCTTTTTTCAGTGTTAACAGCTTAAATGTATGTATCTGTTCCTTTAGACAGCTTTGGGGTGAGCAAATGTTTAAGCTGCAGACTTAGGTGCTTTAGGTCATCTGTGCTGACTTCCGGTTCAGAGCTCAGAGGAATTCAAGCTGCCATTGCCTTTCTCCTATGGGGCAATTTGAATCTCAAATTCAAGATGAAGATTTAAAAAAATCCAAGGGGAAGTAAGCCTTACCTATTATTATAGGTAAGGCTTACTTCCCCTTGGATTTTTACAATCATACAAAGACAACACAAAAGAGAAGCTATGGCTATTCTGGGGGGGTGGGGGGTGGAGTAAGTATTTAAAAATGTGGTGTAACTGTTCCTTTAAATTTCATTAGAAGAAAATTGCCTAATGAGAATAAATAGATGACACTGTTCTTTTAAAGTCTAAAGAGTGAGCATTGCACGAGGACTACAGTAGAGTTGTTCTACTCACATACATAAAATATAAATATGGAAACATATGAAAATCTGCATCTATGCACATGTTTAGCATTGACCTTACACTTTATACATTATATATTAAGGATGAAATCAAATTTTATATATTGTTTGCAAATCCTTGTTTTTCTTAAATCGGCTTCATGTCCCTTCATCTTTAAATTAGTTTATATCAGTGAATTTCTGTGAAGGATTTTGGAGATTACAAGTGGTTTACATTTGTCCTGCAGCTATTAGGCCCCATAGCCTATTGGAGCTGTTGCCATTTCTTTGTCCATTTGGCTGTGCCTGTTGCTAATTGTTCCTGCATTCCTTCATCAAACCAGAAGAAATAAAATAAAAATAAAAAAAAACACCTTTGACCATCATTATCCTGGAAATTGGCCTAATTTTTATGAAATATTTCAGGAGGTAAAGAAAATTACAGCTGCTAACGATTATTACTTTATCCCATTAAACAGAAGAAGGCAAAATGTTAAAATGTACAGGTATGGGACCTTGTACCCAGAATGCTCGGGACCTGGGGGTTTCCAGATAAGGTATGATGATCCAAATTACAGAAAGATCCTTTAAGTCTACTACAAAACCAATAGGCTACTTTTGCTTCCAATAAGGATTAATTATATCTTAGTTGGGATCAAGTACAAGCGACTGTTTTATTATTACAAAAAAAAAGGAAATCAGTTTTAAACATTTGGATGAAATGGGAGGCATTCCGTAATTTGGAGCACTCTGGATAACAGGTTTCCGGATAACAGATCCCATAGCTGTACTTCTTTATATTATTGTAATCCTTTAGCTTTTAAATTACAGAATACCAGAGATTCGTGCCAAGTGATAATTCACAAGTGGGAGACCCATCTACAGCCTCGATCAATAAAGCCTTTTGGTATGACTAAGAATTGTATGTGGGAAAGTGATGAGATAAACTGCTTGCTTTGTTGAGCATGTTTTCCAAAATCGCTCCGAGTGCCGTCCCGCCGGAGATTTACACTTTAGCCGACGGGAAGGCAGAGGAGGCAGTTCAGGGAGATTAGTCCCCCCCAAAGAAGAGGAGATTTGACGCCGGGCAACTAATCTCCCCGAATTTGCCTGTGTGCCCTGACCCTTATAATCAGAATGTGAAAGGTATTGGAGGAAAATAGTGTAAAGCCCTGCAAGTATGGACGCAACACTCCAAGCACATCGTTCCCTGGCTGGAATAGGCAGCAATGTTCTTCAGGGCCAGAAGCTACATTACATTTCAAAATATTCCTCCTACTGATCTGTCTAAATCTGGATTCATTTTCTTTGTTCCTTTGGAGCTGGAAACTTTATACAGATTTTTTTCCATCACAGACCAACTAAATAAAAGTATGTTCACAGTGTAATATCACAAAACCATAATCTCAGCAAGATGCAGTGGCAAAATGAGGGCTCCCCATTTCAGGCTGGGGCTTGGGTCTTGAGGGGGCCCTGTCTGGTTAGCCAAAATATAGACCAGGGGTGTCCAAACTTTTTGCAATGAGGGCCAGATTTGGTGAGGTGAAAACGCGTGGGGGCCGACCATTCAGCCTGACATTCTTTGAACCATTAACATCATTTAAATCATTTAGACAAGGAATCGTGTAGCCGTAGCAGTAATATTTGGGCACATTAGTGAAATGATCTACCACTCAGTCTATACTGCTGCCTGTGTTCTGAAGTGTTAGTAATAGACACATACTGGAAGGTAGTGACGCCATATTTCTTTCGTTTACTGTATTGGCACGTCGGTACGTCTATTGACACCTTCAGCCCTAAAGAAGTAAGTGAAAACAGTGCGTCACTAGGTGCGAGTATGTGTCTATTACTAACACCTTCAGCTCACAGGCAGCAGTATGGACCAAGTGGCCAAATATTATGGCTAGGCATTTCCTGATTGTACTGACGGGCCGCATTATTATTAATTTCATGATGGAGACTGAGGGCCACTGTAAATTTGAAAACGGGCCGCATTTTGGACATGCCTGATATAGACGGACTGATCAAACCGTAACCTTCATCTGAAGGCTGGAGCCCCCAGGCCAAACTGCACTGGTCTTCATAGTAAATGGGTCTTGTAACTTGACTGCCAGTCTTGCAAGACAATAAAAAGAAAAACCCTGGGTAGTGCCCCAAATTTTCTCTGCCGGGAGCCCCAAAACTCTAGTTAAGCCTCTAGCAAGATGGCTGCCATAGCGCTAGTAATCAGCATTCTCACTGGTACATTCTCTTCCAAAAAGTTGACCAAAAACTTGGAATTGTGACCAGTTTAGACCTTTTTTAAAGGCACAGTATATATTGATTGATCTGAGCTATATAAATAAAGGATGCTATTGATAATATGGTTATATCGGTACTGCTTTTTCATTTGTTTTATCTGTTTGCAGCAATTTATAAGTAAGACTTTAAACCCAAAAATCAATAGATAAATTTAACCTTAGACCAGCATACTTAGTATTATCTTATTCCAGCAGGAGCCAGTTCTTCCTACTGATATCTCCCAACAAGCTGTTTGTCCTGCTATGCAGAAAGAACTAAGGTCAAATGCTGATACAAAATATTGCATTATAAATATTTAACCCCACAATATAATACAGAGCTATGAAGGCAAAACAAGCTTGGTTGTATGGACGGCATCATCAAACAGGATCCAGGGAAACCGAACTTATTAAAATGGAGAATCGTTATTGTTCAAATAATAAAACACACTGTGTGAGCAGGCAGGGGAACAGCTTAACGCGTTTCGTGACCAATTGTCACTTCATCAGAAGCTAAAGCGCCCCCTACAGGAGTCCAGCATATAAAACCACTCCAATTAAAATTGTAAATTAGATTAAGACCAAAAGGCCACTAACGTGTATCAATAGGTGAATGTTCATTAACATATATGTCTGATTGCAACACGAGAATAAACAAAGCAGAATACATGTAATTCAAAGCAAAATAAGTAAATATGGCAAATCTGTGAGCTATGAAGGCACAAAGGGACAGCATAATATCATTGACTTTTGGTTATTAGTTCTTTACAAGGCAGTTTGAGGTCACGAAAAACTTTACATTTCTGATTGTAAAGGAGCCTGTACTGTAATATCATGAGCCCAGCATTATTTCTAAATATTGTATCATTTCTGTAAAGCATTATAAATACAAACAACTACATGAATCTGCTGCTGGGAATGAGAGAAGAGGAATCTGGCAAACTGGATAATTCTGTTTGAGTCTAACAGATTGGATCTAACAGTATGAGCTTAGGCTCCATACCAGCCATGTCCAAAGTGCGGCCCGTCTTCAAATTTACACCGGCCCTCAGCCTCCATCATGAAATGAATAATAATGGGGCCCACCAGCACAGTGCAATCAGGAAATGCCCGTAATATCTGGGCACATTAGTGAAGTGATCTGGCACTTGGTCTATACTGCTGCCTGTGCTGAAGTGTTAGTAATAGACAAGTACTGGAACATAGTGACGCGCCGCTTCACATCACCTCATTGCAAAAAGTTTGGACACCCCTGCTCCATAGCATATTGGAGCTCTTGGGATTTCTTGGTACATTTGGGTATGTTTATTGCTAATTGTTCCTGCTACATCAACCCAGAAAAAAGCCCCAAGTTTACCAAAAGCTTTTATTACCCAGAAGTCACAATCCCCATTTGCAGCCTCCAAGTAATGCCTGGCTGGTTCATTGTTACAATGCAAGTCTGAGGTCCTACAACTAAAATTAAATTATTTATACAGAAATATGCAGTAGTTGCATTTAATATAAATGATGTACAGCTTTATTCTTGTTTTTATGTTGATAATGTTCTCTTTCCCTAATGTTATTTTATAGAGAACGAATGCCTTAAAGATGATGGAGACTTTGGATTCCAGAGTAAGTAAAATCATCTATCCATCTTTAGTTATTTGTTCAGTTCTTGCTGTAAGTGTCTGTATATCCAGATTTAATTTTAGGCTTTCGTGTTTGTGGCTTCTCCAAATGCTGCTTTTAATTAAAAAAGATTTTGTTTCCTGGACACACCCTGAAATGTCTCTGTGTTTTTCAGTTTCCCTATTTGTTCAGACACAGAGAGCACTGGTTTCCAAATAATTATAGGGCAAAGTTTCACAAGTGTGTGGTGCCTGTAAGTGCTGCCAATGAAGCTGCCTCAAGGCTTAGAACTTGTTTGACGTGTATTCCAACTGTTTGGAATGAATTGTGGGTTAGTAATAATGAAAAATCTGAACTAAAGTTCAGTTGTGTGTAGGGAAACACTGAATCCAAGATTTAGTTATGGAGCCCTTACAGTCATGAGATTTGATGCACTTTTTATGGACAACAATTTTATAGGTTTTTTCCTTAAATGTGATCATTCAGATTGAGTTCAGTGAAGGATTCAGTATTTGGTTAGATCTAAAAAGATTTGGTGTGCTCTTCATTGAAAAGTAGCAAAGCATCTCACCCATACCTATGATAAGATTTGGAAGGGCCCAAAATGCGTCAAGCAAAGTATGCTTCATGGTTTTTAATGTGTATAAATATAGATACACGTTTCTAAAGTGGTCCGGTGTTGCGGAGCTCCATTTTCTTTTCCCTTATCTGATCTGTACCAACATGTCCCTCCTCCCACTGAAACCAATGATACGTCCGATGCCTTAGTAAAATCTCCATGCAGGGATGTATAGTCATTGTATTCAAATATAATCCAGTGTTGTATCACTTTCTAATGAAGGAGTCAAGGTAGTCTTTATAACTGGGGCATTGGTGCATATACAGCTGTGGTGTCATAAGTCAATAAGCCACTGTTATTTTGGAGTGAGGGGCTTTCCAAGCTAAACAAATAGTAAGAGCTTTAATTGCAATATAGTTTAATGATTTATTGAGGCAGAGTAGACTAAACCAACGTGATTTGTGAAAGAGTAGCTGCTATAAAATATCCCCTGATATCAGTATGAAATTATAATTCCAGCCAGCGGCAGAAACAACTCTTATATTTGAACATGTTACTATAGGTATTAAGCGCAATGCAGCCGTTAAGTGTATAGTTGACATTAATATATATATATCTATTTAAATATATATATATATATATATATATATATATATATATATATATATATATATATATATATATATATATATATAACAAACAAGGGAAAGTTGTGCTCACCACTATTTTTTAAAACCATTAGGCGGGGGTGCAATGAGGCTGTGACCACAAAATACATATAGACAAATACAAGAGTCCTCTGCACTCAACCCATTATCAATATATTTAAAGGAACAGTAACACCAAAAACTGAAAGTGTTTTAAAGTAATGAAAATATCATGTAGTGTTGCCCTGCGCTGGTAAAACTGATGTGTTTGCTTCAGAAACACTACTATAGTTCATATCAACAAGCTGCTGAGTAGCAATGGCGGAAATCGAAAAACGGCTATATGGCACAGGATAAATAATGGATAACAGATAACATTATGTTCTACAGAGCTTATCTGCTGTGTAACTTGAGCCTTTTCTCCTTTGAATGGCTGCCCCCATGGCTACACAGCAGCTTATTTACATAAACTATAGTAGTGATTCTGAAGCAAACACAGCAGTTTTACTAGTGCAGGGCAACACTACATTGTATTTTTATTACTTTAAAACAATTTCATTTTTTGATGTTACTGGTCCTTTAAGACAGAGACATTTTTTGCTACTGCTACTGAAAAATGCCTTACCCTTTAAACAAAACAGGGATTGTTTGTCCATATATTGCAATATATTTAATAATAAAGTCATCCCATATCTGGCCAGTCCTACACTTAATTTTCATCTGATTCATTAAGAATTCTATTGCTTCATTATACATTTTACACAGGGACTAAGTTTTAACTACAACTTACTTGCTGCTTTCAAAGTAAACCTCCCAAACTTGGCTGCCCTTTTATTGGCCACCAGTGGGATCACCTGACTATAGTTGGGAAGGGTGGAGCTACAACATGGAGCTGGTCACTGCTCCTGTATAACTATAACAAACACGGGAAAGTTGTGCTCAACACTCATTTATAAAACCATTAGGGGGGGTGCAATGAGGCTGTGACCACAAAATACATATAGTCACATACAAGAGTCCTCTGTACTCAACCCATTATCAATATATTTAAGACAGAGACATTTTATGCATACTGCTACTGAAAACTGACTTACCCTTTAAACAAAGTCATCCCATATCTGGCCAGTCCTACACTTAATTTTCATCTGATTCATTAAGAATTCTATTGCTTCATTATACATTTTAACTACAACTTACTTGCTGCTTTCAAAGTAAAACTCCCAAACTTGGCTGCCCTTTTATTAGACACCAGTGGGATCACCTGACTATAGCTGGGAAGGGTGGGAGCTACAACATGGAGCTGGTCACTGCTCCTGTATAACTATAACAAACAAGGGAAAGTTGTGCTCACCACTATTTTTTAAAACCATTAGGCGGGGGTGCAATGAGGCTGTGACCACAAAATACATATAGACAAATACAAGATCCTCTGCACTCAACCCATTATCAATATATTTAAGACATATATTATATATTTAGATAGGATTTAGGAGGATACACACGGCAGGAAACTGGGTGTTTGTAGTAAATGGGGTGCTACAATGTGGGAGCAATGAGTTGTGTGTTATCTTGTAAGATGTGTACAGACTGTGTATGTTGCAACTGATAATAACTTTCCTCTACTTTGCCAGATGGCGTTGAAACTGTGGATTTCGGATGGCTGACGTGTCAGACAGAGCTTCGATTACGGCTCCATTATTCTGAAAAACAACCAGTTACCATATCTAAGAAAAAATTTAAAAAGTCTAGGTTTAGGTATGGCCTTGATACGTTTTGATGTTTGAGAGCATATTATTTGCTTGCTGTTAAAGTATTTGACTACACAAAAGATTTAGTTTTTTTTTTCATACACAAAAAAGGCTAATTTCAAAAACATGACTTTGCATCTTCCCCCGCTAGAAAAATTAATGTCAATAATGAGGCCCTGTAAGATTTTGCCTCATAAAACATACAGTGACCTCAGCAGAAATTGCAGCTGAAATAGCATTCAAGCCTTTATATTGTCATGCTGACTTATAATATCCTTATGTTTTATAATAGGGGGTACATGATTCCTTATGTAATGCCTATAGTCATGCAGTTAATCTCATATCACGAGTTACCATCTGCTAAAGATAAGAAGTGTTTCCACAAAAAATTTACTTTTGAGGGCAGATTTATTTGAAAATTTGGCTATTTTTTTGGTCAAAAATACATTTCTCTGGTCAAAAAAACACTCAAATTTTTCGCTTTTTTTTTTTTTAAACTCAAATTATTCAAGATTTATTATACCCCAACCCTGGAATTAGCTTGAATCCCAAAATACACCATCTAAGACCTGTCGAGGTCATGTAGAAGTCAATGGCAGAGGTCTCTTGAACCATTTGAAGATTTTTTTTTTTTTGTTCGTGCGTTTCGCTAAAAAATGTTGATCAATTCAAGTGATTCAAGGTTTTTTTTTTGCCAAAAACTCAATCAATTTGAGAACGCGCTGAATTTAGTTTTTTCTGTTCAAGTTTTCTTAAATTAGAAACCATTTGAGTTGTGAGTTCATTCGAGGTTTTAAAAAGCTCACATAGCTCTAAAATTCGACCATTGATAAATAACCCCCTTAGAGGTTTTCTTAAACATTTCACCCCTCATCTAAGTGGCTTTGTAAGTTAAACTGAATACCCCTGCATTTAAACCCTTGAGGGTAGTAAAGTCACAAACATCCAATCACAATGGTTCCATTGAACTTCAGTAAGGTGTTGGCTCAGATCCAGTCATAGTGGGAATTGTTGTAAAGCCACCGGGGTAAGGATTTCTGCTAATGTTTTGTCTCTTGTGGGGACAGAGTGAAGTTGACCTTGGGAGGCTTAGAAGAAGAAGAAGGTGAAGATGAAGAGCAAGATGCAATGTCTCCTGTTCTTCTTCCAAAGATGGCCAGCACGTTCGACATCTCATTAATAAGCAACACTGAGTACAAGTCTCGCCACTCGCAGCCAGAATGTGGCTATGCCCTGCAGCCTGATCGCTGGACAGAATTCAGTATTCACACCATGGAACCAGACAATTTGGAACTACTTTTTGACTTTTTTGAGGTGATTATTGAAGTTCATGAATAAACAAGGGAAACTTGTGCTCACCACTAATTAAAAACTAAAACCATTAGGCGGGGGTGCAATGAGGCTGTGATCCCAAAATATATATAGACACATACAAGATTCCTCTGCACTCAACCCATTATCAATATATTTAAGACAGAGACATTTTGTGCTACTGCTACTGAAAAATGCCTTACCCTTTAAACAACACAGGGATTGTTTGTCCATATATTGAAATATATTAAAGCTGAACAACTACGGAAAAGTCATCATAAGGCATTTTTTAGCAGTAGCACAAAATGTCTCTGTCTTAAATATATTGATAATGGGTTGAGTGCAGAGGACTCTTGTATTTGTCTATATGTATTTTGTGGTCCCTCATTGCACCCCCGCCTAATGGTTTTAAAAACTAGTGGTGAGCACAAGTTTCCCTTGTTTGTTCTAGTTATACAGGAGCAGTGACCAGCTCCATGTTGTAGCTCCCCACCCTTCCCAGCTATAGTCAGGTGATCCCACTGGTGTCTAATAAAAGGGCAGCCAAGTTTGGGAGGTTTACTTTGAAAGCAGCAAGTAAGTTGCAGGTAAAACTTAGTCCCTGTGTAAAATGTATAATGAAGCAATAGAATTGTTAATGAATCAGATGAAAATTAAGCGTAGGACTGGCCAGATATGGGATGAGTTTATTATTAAATATATTGCAATATATGGACAAACAATCCCTGTTTTGTTTAAAGGGTAAGGCATTTTTCAGTAGCAGTAGCACAAAATGTGTCTGTCTTAAATATATTGATAATGGGTTGAGTGCAGAGGACTCTTGTATTTGTCTATATGAAGTTCATGAATGTTGTGTTGTTTTTAAAGATTTACTTTAATAGAAGAGATAGATGAGGCCTCAATTACATCTACTTTTGTATTTTATCTCCTTGTGATCCCACTACTTTTGAGAAATGCACAGAGGTTATTTCAGGTAAAGCTTGTGCATTATGATTTCATGCCTCAGCAATACTGCAGCTGCATCCAGTTCTGTCTAAGATAAGAAATCAAATGAGGATTTCATTCTGCTGCTTGATGAAAGGCAGATTTGCTCTGTAAGTGGCTGATTTAGATTTATGTTTAATATTCTAGGAAGATCTGAGTGAAGCTGTGGTGCAAGGTGACACTATTCCTGGGCATGTGGGAACCGCGTGTCTCCTCTCATCCGCAATGACCGAGAATGGGAAAAGCAATGGCGTTTTGACCCTTCCCATAATGAGCAGAAATGCAAGACGGACACTTGGGAAAGTTAGAGGTATGGGTTCTAAGCTCTTACTGCTTGAATGATCAGACATATCTATCATATTTCTACTGTGACATTGTTTTATGCTGTACAAATGCACCCTCCCACTGCCCCGGAAGCAAGTATTAAAGCACTAAGGGGGGGGGGTGTATCTTCAACACAAGGGGAAAAGGGCAGGCGTTAAGAACCGCCCATATTTTGCGCACTAACACTTGATTGGCAGCTGCCACATGCAGGTAGTGTATATTCATGGGTAACCACAGTTCTTTGCACTTCGATATTGTGCGCAGTTCAAAACTATGAGCACTTTGCACCTTTGAGTTTTTAACTATTTTATAAATCTTCCTGCATTGTGAGCTGTTCCAAACAGTTCAGTAGTTCTGCTGCAGTCCTTGTATTTCTGAATGCCATACAGTGCTGTACTAAAGAAAGTTATCTGGGTAAAGTAGATCAACATAGTGGTGATATTGAGTGCTCCGTTCAATTTTTTCCTCTGTGTTTTGCCATCACCTTTGTCTGAGAGTAGCCACCTTTAAAGAAACATTCAGATTTGTTGGCGTAGTAATACATACCATAATCACAATACAGTTTTTTTTTTTAGTAAAATTAAACCCTTTTATTATGGCTGGAAAGTTTACTTGGCTTTACTCTACAGATTTCTGTTTTGTAGTGTATATCTATTTCTCAGTTCAATTGTTGCCATTATCAGACTGTTTATATAATATTGCCACATGCAAATGGACTGAAGGTGCTTATCTTCTTCTTATCTGCTTTACAGTGGACTATATTGTTATTAAGCCAATCCAAGGCCATCACTGTGACATGAGAACTTCCTTCTCCAAATACTGGAAGCCAAGAACACCACTAGATGTTGGTCACCGGGGTGCTGGGAACTCCACCACAACTGCAAAGTAAGCTTGCCGTCATTTCCCTTCTGTCCACATGATTTTACCGAACTTACAGCTCAGTCAAGAGTTGCTAAACTGTCAGGTCATATGGATATGATCCACATATGGGTGAAGGCTGAGAAGTGACATTTTACTTGTTAAAGGAGAAGAAAAGGTATAATCAATGTTAGGCATCCCAAGTAATAATAATTCCTGAGACCCCAGGCCGGTGCTTCTGTTAGTTGAAGACTGCACAAGCCCAAGGTATTTCTGTAGGAGCACCTTGTTACAATCATCGTCCACTTCTATCTTTGCTGTGGCCCCAGACCAGGTTTTGGACGTACAGTAGAGTGAAAAGACCGCTTTTTGCCTTTTCACTCATGCACACCCGGAGCAAAATGTAGCAAAGATGGAGAAAGAAGAAGATGATATCTGTAATGCACTCCTACAGTAGGACCCTGGTCAGTGCAGTTTCCAGCTAACAGGAACACTGGTGTCAGCTAAGTAATTATAATCGATTACCGTAACATTGCCTAACATTTTGGTGATTATACCTTTGCTTCTAAATATTTATTTTTACTCAGATATAACTGGATGTAGTTTAAAACTCTCTCATATTGATACACTGCTTACTTTTACGCAAAAGTTTGCAAATATTTTGGTTATTATTTTTCATATATTTGTCACGGATACACACCAAACAAATTTCTCAAACGTATGCCCCTTTCCTTGTATTGACACTCCAGTGGCACCTGTCTGCTCAGTGGCCCACATCTTGCACCAGATAGGACTAAGCCTTATAACTGTCATGTTGCAGCCACAAGAGAGCTTACACTTAAGATATGGCAAATGTGCCTGTTAGGAATGCCAGTCATTTTGCTAGGGGTGTGTATATAAATTTATGTTCTGCATCTGCAGTGAATACCAACTAGATGGGCACCATTTCTTGGTAATAAAGCCTGTTACAGACCTTTCTGTAGCTAAACCTTACAGAAGCAACATCAGAAACGGCTGCTTAAAGGGATCCTGTCATCAGAAAACATGTTTTTTTTCAAAACACATCAGTTAATAGTGCTGCTCCAGCAGAATTCTGCACTGAAATCCATTGCTCAAAAGAGCAAACACATTTTTTTATATTCAATTTTGAAATCTGACATAGGGCTAGACATTTTGTCAATTTCCCAGTTGCCCCTGGTCATGTGACTTGTGCCTGCACTTTAGGAGAATAATGTTTTCTGGCAGGCTGCTGTTTTTCCTTCTCAATGTAACTGAATGTGTCTCAATGGGACATGGGTTTTTACTATTGAGTGCTGTTCTTAGGGGAGCTGTTATCTTGTATTATGGAGCTGCTATCTGGTTACCTTCCCATTGTTCTGTTGTTTGGCTGCTGGGGGGAAAAGGGAGGGGGTGATATCACTCCAACGTGCAGTACAGCAGTAAAGAGTGATTTATGTTTATCAGAGCACAAGTCACATGACTTGGGGCAGCTGGGAAATTGACAAAATCTCTAGCCCCATGTCAGATTTCAAAATTGAATATAAAAAAAATCAGCTTGATCTTTTGAGAAATGGATTTCAGTGCAGAATTCTGCTGGAGCAGCACTATTAACTGATTCATTTTGAAAAAAAATGATTTTCCGATGACAGTATCCCTTTAATCTCCCATGTTGCACCTTAACTCTAGCTGAACTTAAAATCATTTGTTTCTTAATGGTCTCACCAGATCACTGTCTGCAAGTACAGTAGGGTTTTAATTATTCGGAAACTGAATTGCTGAATAACTGATCATTAATATATTTTCTTTTGTAGACTGGCCAAGGTCCGTGAGAACACTGTGGCCTCCCTAAAGAATGCTGCCAGTCATGTAAGATCTTTACTTCTTCCTTTCTCTATATGTTTTAATGAGAGTTTGCCTAACAGGAGAAGCTAATGAGCACAAAACATTAGACACAATAGGAGGACATTCTATATGATCTCAGCTCCATGTCATTTTATTTATTTATTTATTTAGTTTTTGTATGCACCATTAATTCCAGTGTTTCTCAGACTGTATCGTTCACTTGTAATTATGGGTTTCTCATCAAGCCTGCAGCTGCATAATAAGCAAAGCCGAGCCAGGCTAAAATGTATACACCAGTTGCTTTTATGTCAATAAGACTGTGAGATTGACTTTGATAATTAAGTGAGGCTTAAGGTTATTAATAAGCTTTAACTTATTTAGTGCAGCCAGTGATATTTTCTCTAAAACCACAATTGACTGTTTCACCTTCATTCTATGTATTTTATAGTTGTTTGGGTTTAAAGTAATTGCATTTTCCTGTCCCTTTTGCAACTGGATCGCTTAAAAAGCACTGATAAGTAATTACATGTAGCTTGTATTTGATAGTGATGGTAACGAAGCTACATGAACCTAAATTGATAGAAAAACAATCCTATTGGGTTGATTTAATTTGTTTTAGTATTCTTGGTTGTGGTTATTCATATAACTGAAACACTTATCTGGAAAACCCCCACAGCTCCCAAACATTCCATATAATATATGGCACAATTGCATAGAAACCAATGCAGTCTTCAGTACACATTCAACATGATTAGAGCAATTTGTAGTAAGTGGGCCCCTTTAACTGATGCACCTTTAATTCAGCATTGACTTATTTCTATGTATTCAAGTGGTAAACATGTCAGCATATTTTATACGTGTCCATTTCCAAAGTGATGATCTGTCCTAAATTAGATCAAACATATGTAACCTTATTCTGCCAGCAGCTTAGGGTTCCACCTGATGCCTATAATGTTATCTAAGCAAGTTGTGTCTTTATTCAGAACATGACATTCATTCTGCAAACTTGTTCCTCAACCCTCTATAATTCTAATATCACTAAAACTCTGGAATTCCAACCCTTTTCTATTTTAATTTGTTCAATTATAAGTCGTTTGTACATTATTCTTTTGTATACTAAAAGTTGTATGTACAGTTTTGTTTTATATTTTGTTTTATAGGGGGCTGCCTTTGTTGAATTTGATGTCCACCTTTCCAAAGATCACGTCCCCATCATATACCATGATCTTACATGTTGTATGTCCATGAAAAGGGTATGACAATATCTGAGTTACTTCTTTTAATAATGTGATACTTGAGTCCAAGTTCCACAGTGAGCAAAATGAAAAGCATTGGCCATTGCCCAAATGCTCTTCTCTGCTTCCAGCAATTAGATTTGCATGAATGGAGTGAAGGCTCCCTATGGCAGATGGTCTCTCGGCCAGGGATTTCTGGAGCAAGTGTGCCGGAGGCTTCTCTATCGGAATTGCCAGCATCTGCCATAGACAGCAGTCCCATTGTTTTGCCTAAATCACACTATTAATGAAAATTAAACACATAACAAAGACTTTTATAACTGAGTCTAAACATGAAAGCAGCCATTTTTGGCCCAACCTCCACTCCTGGTGCCTTCAGGCAAGAAGAAGCTGCAGACATGCAGCCTCAAAACTGTCTGCTTTTGTGTTTCATACCGCCCTACTCTCCTCATGTCTGCACACAAGCGAAAGCTGCACTTTTCAATACAGATCTGCTTCTCAGCCTGCAAATAAAAAAATACATGCTGAGAGCAGCAGAGCCAGCTCAGTGTGCCCTGATCCTTAGTGTGCCCCGATCCTTAGTGTGCCCCGATCCTTAGTGTGCCCCGATCCTTAGGGTGCCCCGATCCTTAGTGTGCCCTCATCCTTAGCGTGGCCTCATCCTTAGCGTGGCCTCAGCCTTAGCGTGGCCTCAACCTTAGCGTGCCCTCAGCCTTAGTGTGCCCTCAACCTTAGTGTGCCCTCTTAGTGTGCCATCAGCCTTCGTGTGCCAGTATGAATCAAAATTAGAATATGACTTTTTCTTTCACTTGCAGATTCCATTTTTTCTCTGTTTAGTGCAAGAAATAACAGAAGCCATACATATTTCCTAATCATTTTTATTTCTTGTCTCTAGAAATTAAATGCTGATTCTGTGGAGCTATTTGAGATACCTGTTAAAGAGCTTACATATGACCAGCTACAGCTATTAAAAGTGAGTATGTTTTTTCCTGAAGGAACCCATATAATGTCAGGGAGTCAACTATGTAGCCCAAAACCTTGTTTAAATTAAACTGTGAGCTTAGTTTAATCACTATTCTACAATGTTGGAAGAAAGTAGACTTTATAGAGAATATCAATGAAAGCCACCCAAAACAGCGTGATGGCTCCATTATTGGGGTTCAGTCCTTAGATTAATAATATCAGTCCTAGACTAATGGAGATAGATGCTGTAGCCAAAAAGCTGACTGGTTTTATTTGTACTTATGTATGTTTTGTACCAGCTCAAGGCAACCCCTGCCCTTTAGCAGTAAAGATCTGTGTCTCCAAAGATGCCCCAGTAGCTCCCCATCTTCTTTTCTGCTGATTCACTGATTCACATGCTCTGTGCTGCTGTCACTTACTGAGCTTAGGGACCCACTCACAATATACAGTACACATAGAATAGAAATGTCACAATATAAGGCTGATTAGTAATTAATACACATAATTACTACATGGCAGCACAGAAACCAGTGCAATTAGCATCAGAATTGAATAATCAGCAAACCTGTAGCATCAGCTTATATTACAGCCAGGGAAGCTCATTTTCTGCTGGATAATTAGTGACGAGCCCTAAGCTTAGCTTCTCAACAGCCAATCAGAGCCCACTGAGCATGTGAGTGTCACAGACACTTTCCAAGATGGTGACCCCCTGTGACAAGTTTGAAGTCCTGGATCATTACTACTATAGTTACACTTAACCTAAAAATGAATATGGCTGGTATTTTATTTACTGAACTTACTGCACCAGTCGAAAGGTTAAGTTCTCCATTAGCTGCTACTTAGGATAATGAGAGAGGTGCTTCATCAGATACACCCTTTATTCACATGGATTTTATTCAATGTACTCTGTCCAGTGCCAATGAAATATCCCTACGGCTTGGGAGGCCCAATGTTGCAGTTGATCTCATTTTTATGGTATTCTTTTACAGCTTGCACATGTTACTGCACTCAAATTGAAAGACCATCATGGTAGGTAGAACATTAAATGATAAGAATTCAATTTCATACAAGGAATGCTCTTTGGCAGTTCTATCATCTACTTTCCTTCATAGGAGTTGCCCATAAACGATTCTCGTACTGTTATTCTGATTTGTGTCCAGTTAGAAGCCATTTTGCTTCTAATGTCTGTGTTTATAGGGGAACTTAAAGGAGTCATTTGGGATTGTTGTGTCTTAAAGGGGTTGTTCACGTTCAAACACTTTGTTCACTTGGTTTCAGACAGTTCACCAGAAATAAATACTTCTTCCAATGACTATTTTCTACGTGTGACAGTCTAATATTGAAGTGTAATTTGTCGCCTTCTAAATAAGCCGACTGTAAATTGTTCTAAATTGATATTTAGTTGATCCATGTCTTTGTCCCTGCTGAGCAGAATCCCTGAGTTTCATTACAGGCAGCTGTTAGAATTAATACGATAGTTGCTGCTGAGAAATGGATCAACTAAATGTTGCAAAAGAGTCTGCATCTGAATTACTGAGCTGAAACACCAGAGACAGGGACATTAAAAGGGAACTAGCAAAACACAATTCCAAGCAACTTTGCAATATACATCAATTTAAAAAAATGCAGACTTTTCATGTTTTTTAATGGTTTGGAACAGTTCCCTAAGCCCCCTGCTCTGCTGCTGATCTGTCTGACTACTTGGCTGAGCTGTGTGACTACTGTTACTTTATATCAACAGCCTCAGCCTGCATCCTCCAAACCCCACAATTCCCTGCACATGTGATTTCAATAAGGAACATGCCAGTGCAATGCATTGTGGGTTGTGTAGTTCCTGCATGTTGTCTGTAAGTACAATGTATAACATCAGTGTTTAGTCCCTCCTTCCCTGCCAGGATTTCATATGATGCAGAACAAGAAGAACTGTTACACAGCTGGATTTCAGCATAGAAAATGCCATTTATTTATACCTTTTGAAGAAACGGGTAACTGTGATGTGTATATTCGGGGTTTCTGTATTATGTGGGGCCTCTTTATCAAAGATGGTATGGTTTGGAAGTCGGAGTTCCCCTTTAACTTTACACTTAGTATTTTGGAAAAAACGGTAAAAAATAAAATAGTATGGAAAGTAATTGAAAAAAGTCTTTATTTCTGGAGAACAATCTAAAAAACAACTAATCTGAAAAAAGTGTTTGGAAGGTGAACATGCCCTTTAAAGTCCTTTTTCTATACAGTAAATGTTATCTGTCCATGTTTCCTTGTTTGCATGTTCTATACATTTCTAGTAGAATTATTTCCCTACATACATTTCTTCTTCAGTTTGCTGCTGTAGAGGGATTGCCCATGACCCACGTGTATATACACTAGTTCTTATTGACTTCTCATACCCTGTTACTGTACACATACATTATTCCCTGTATAATTGTTAGAAAATAAGAATCTAAAGCTGAGGGTATTGAAAAAAGAAATCATTATTCCCATAATTAAGTTTTATAGCAATGACTATAAGTGTTTCTGTCTTTTTTCATGTATTTGTAGTCACATGTATTATTATCTCTTCTCCCGTTACAGATTCCATTGATGACGAATGTTCTGTTTCTGACAACCAGCCCTTTCCATCTCTTCAGACGGTAAAATAATCTTGTGCAAAGTCTTGTGGAGTTTATAGTGCACTTTAAAGGAACAGTAACATCAAAAAAAATTAAAATATAATGTACTGTTGCTCTGCGCTGGTAAAACTGGTCTGTTTGATTCAGAAACTCTACTATAGCTGTTGTGTAGCCATGGGGGCAGCCATTCAAGCACAGGATACACAGTAGATAACAGATAAGTACTACTATAGTTTATATAAACAAGCTGCTATGTAGCCATGGGGGCAGCCATTCAAGCACAGGATACAAAGTAGATAACAGATAAGTACTACTATAGTTTATATAAACAAGCTGCTGTGTAGCCATGGGGGGAGCCATTCAAGCACAGGATACACAGTAGATAACAGATAAGTACTACTATAGTTTATATAAACAAGCTGCTGTGTAGCCATGGGGGGAGCCATTCAAGCACAGGATACACAGTAGATAACAGATAAGTACTACTATAGTTTATATAAACAAGCTGCTGTGTAGCCATGGGGACAGCCATTCAAGCACAGGATACACAGTAGATAACAGATAAGTACTACTATAGTTTATATAAACAAGCTGCTGTGTAGCCATGGGGACAGCCATTCAAGCACAGGATACACAGTAGATAACAGATAAGTACTACTATAGTTTATATAAACAAGCTGCTGTGTAGCCATGGGGCAGCCATTCAAGCACAGGATACACAGTAGATAACAGATAAGTACTACTATAGTTTATATAAACAAGCTGCTGTGTAGCCATGGGGGCAGCCATTCAAGCACAGGATACACAGTAGATAACAGATAAGTACTACTATAGTTTATATAAACAAGCTGCTGTGTAGCCATGGGGGCAGCCATTCAAGCATATATATGTTTTAATACCTTGTGTGCTTTCAATATATTCCCTACCAGCAACATAATATCTGTGTCATTATAAAGAAAGACTAATAAGAAGATAATATCTACTGTTACTAATAGTAAGGTTACACTGCAGCCAAAGAGCGTTACTTACAAATGGCCTTTTTTCTGCAGTGACACATTACAAATGGTTAATGCTGTTGTTTTTCTTTGTCCTTGGCGTCGCTCATAGTATCTTATTACATGTCCCACAGGTTTTGGAATCTGTCCCTGAAGACGTTGGGTTCAACATAGAAATCAAGTGGATCTGCCAGGAAAAAGTAAGGGAATTTTGGTTATTAGGCACAAGGCTGAAGCAAGGAATCCATAAGTCCTTTTATCATTGCCTGACATGTATTCTAACTGCTAATAACATTTCTCATGAAATATTTCTCTCACTTTGTTGTATTCAGAGCGGCAAATGGGACGGTAATCTGGCCACTTATTTCGACATGAACCTTTTCTTGGACATCATTTTAAAAACCATCCTGGTAAAGGCCGGCCGGAGGCGAGTGGTGTTCTCCTGCTTTGATGCAGATATTTGCACAATGTAAGTTTCTAATATCCTGGAGCAGAACGTAGTTATAGTTCTTTATATCCGTGGCATAATACAATGTTGCAAAAGTCTTGGTTCCCCAGCAGCAAAGTCAGGTCTGTTAATCAACTGCCTCGTCTTGCATTGTATCAACAGTCTGAACCAGCAGTGCAGAGAATAGACAGGGACGGACAGACTGTTTTCAATAGCAATACATATACATATAACTTAAAAACCATGGAACATGTGTAATGAATTGCAAAGTTGCTTAGAATTATGTTTTCTGCTATTAGGCAAATTTTTATTTTGAGGTTGCCTTGTCCTTTGAAGGAGAAGGAAAGCTACGGAGGCATTTTATTGCCAATAGATTAGCTGCAAAAGTGCAAGCTAGAATGCTATATTTATTCTGTAGAATGTTTTACCATACCTAAGTAAAAAGCTCTAGAAGCTCTCTGTTTGTTTAGGATAGCAGCTGCCATATTAGCTTGGTGTGACATCACTTCCTGCCTGAGTCTCTCCCTGCTCTGGGCTCAGATTACAGTAGAGAAGGGAGGGGGGGGGGGAGAGGAACAAACTGAGCATGCTCAAGCCCTAGCCCTGGAGGTTTAAGCTGAAAACAGTTAGTCTGATACAGAAGCCCATGAGTACACAATAGAAGGAAAGAAATGTGATGTTTGACAGAGGACTCAGAGCAGCACTACTTTGGGGGTTTGCTGGTATATTTAGATGGACCTTTCTGATAATGCTTATTTAGTTTTAACCTTTCCTTCTCCTTTAACAGCAATACAATTATAAAATCCAATTATTTGGAAACTATATTACAATTGACCTTCCTATTTTGAAGCTACTGTGAATAGGCCAAAGAGAGAAACTGAAGTTCCTCCATGTTTGGCAGTTAAGCAGGTTACTAATGCCCAGATAATGGCCAGATAAACCTGAATAATGAACTTCTGCAAAGCAAAAATGTGCCCTTGTACAGAACTCGTTCCACCAAAGAATGTTTAGCCCGGCTACTGTATGTAAACTATGCTCCTAGCAGCCCCAACGTGTGCCATTCTGTTAGTCTGTGGGGAAACGAATGCTCTTTCATATGGTTAAAAGTAGGGATGCACCGAATCCACTATTTTGTGAAAGATCCGGCCGAATACCGAACCGAACCCTAATTTGAATATGCAAATTAGGGGTGGGAAGGGGAAAAATTGACTTCCTTATTTTGTGACCAAAAGTCACGCAATTTCCCTCCCCACCCCTAATTTGCATATGCATATTAGGATTCCCTTCAGCCGGGCAGAAGGATTTGGCCAAATCTTATTGAAAAAGGCTGAATCCTGGATTCGTTGCATCCCTAGTAAAAAGTTTTCTAATTCAAATATGTAAACAGGACTGAGCAGTGCAATTCCGAATATTGTGTTCTGTGCTGAATAAACTGATGTGCAAGTAGCCATTTGCCATGGCTAATACAGTGTAATGAATTTGTAACAACATCGCCACCTGCTGTTCAATTCTGACAACTTTCCATAATGGGCTGAAAGTTGAGTAAGTGAGAAAAGAAAAGCCTTGTTTAGAACTGACCAAAAAAATATTTTCTTTCCTGTTCGCACTAACTTCATTTTCTTCTGACTGTGGCAGCTAATCCTGTTGTTTCAGATTCATTACAGTAATTATAGAGTATAATTTCCAATAAAACACTTTTTTGAATATCAAAGGTCCTCCGGGCTCACTTTGTGTCAGTCCATAACCAGGGTTGGTTGCTGAGCAGTCGTTGACTTCTGTTACCCAGAAAGAATAAGAGTCGTTTAACCAACCTCTCCCCAGACTTCAGCAACAAAAGGGAACATTGAGTAAAGACCCGGCGATACCAACAGTCCGTTTCTTACGTTCATGACACATAAACAAGATTTTGCAAACACTGGTTGATATTGAAGGGAACTGTATATTTTCATCTGATAACGGTGATAATATGGTGTGATAGCCACACATTTGATTTGTTGATCATAATTCAGCAGATGAAATGCTGGTGGCCCAGGAATCCATGTCACACTAATTGATCTAGTCCATCACTGCAAATTGCCCGTCCACATTATACACTATTCTTACATTGAACCGTGCCAACGATAACATTAGAAAGCAAGTCTGCAACGACTGATACAGCTATGGGATCCCTTATCTGGAATGCTCTGAATTACAGAAAGGTTGTGTCCCATAAACTCCATTTTATCCAAATAATTCACATTTTTAAAACCGATTTCCTTTTTCTGTGTAATAATAAAACAGTAGCTTGTACTTGATCCCAACTAAGATATAATTAATCCTTATTGGAGGCAGAACCAGCCTATTGGGTTTATTTACTGTTTATATGATTTTCTATAGACTTAAGGTATGAAGATCCAAATTATGGAATGATCTGTTATCCGAAAAACCCCAGGTCCCGAGCATTCTGGATAACAGGTCCCATACCTGTAATAATAAAACAGCAGCTTGTACTTGATCCCAACTAAGATATAATTAATCCTTATTGGAGGCAAAACCAGCCTATTGGCTTTATTTCATGTTTATATGATTTTCTAATGGACTTAAGGTATAAAGATCCAAATTACAGAAACATCTGTTATCCGGAAAGCCCCGGGTCCAAAGAATTCTGAATAACAGATCCTGTACCTGTATAGCAAGTGAGCAGCATTGATGTGAAGGACGCAAGCCTTAAAGTGCTGCTTTTTAGAGCAAAAAAGACTTTATTAATGTAAACAATCCACTGTTACATTTTTCTATAACTCTGCAATGATATGACAGGTTTAAAGATTAGAGATTAGTGTAACTATAGCAAAATGAAGAAGAAAAATACCTGAAATACAATGGCACTTTTTAACTGTATCATGTCGGCCTATTCTTTTCTGTGTCTTGTGTAGGGTTCGACTGAAGCAGAATAAATACCCCATACTCTTTCTGACACAAGGGCAGTCCGATATTTATCCAGAGCTGATGGATCTTCGATCTCGTTCAACTCCAATTGCCGTTAGTTTTGCTCAGTTTGAAAATCTCTTGGTAAGTATTACTGATGTTTAACTACATAAATACATTTTGTAAGTGTCCACCTTCCCAGCTGCCTGTGTTTATCAGGAGCAAGAATGAATGTGCCTAGAGATCCTTGCAGCAAAGTCAGTCCCAATACATAAAGGAAGAAAAGTATCACCGAGAAATCTGCAGAAAACCTAAAAACAGGGTTGGTTTTGTACAAGGGCACAAGACTACTAATTGGCGCAGTTTTATTTGAGTTTATTACAGGCAGAAAGTCAAACTGTCACATAGTAAAATAAAAAGGAGGAAGATGCCAATGAAAAGAAATCCATTTTAATGAGATGATTTATAGCACGTGAATGTTTCTCTTGCCAGGGAATCAATGTGCACACTGAGGATCTCCTAAGGAACCCGAATTACATTCAAGAAGCTAAATCCAAGGGCTTAGTGGTATTCTGTTGGGGAGACGACACCAACGATCCAGAGAACCGTCAACTAATGAGAGAATATGGGATTGATGGATTAATATATGACAGGTACCTTTGTTTAACTCATTATTCTGTTGCTAAATTGAAAGCATCCATCCTCAGAAATAAACTAACAGCCCTGGTTCATGATGCCAACCAGGTTTTCAACTGGAATTCCATTGCAATTCAGACATTTTAATTTGACAGTTTGTCAGTCGTCATTGGGCTTTGTCTTTGCTGCCTGCCCTAAGGTTGGGCTGAACTGCCTGACTCTGCTCTCTGCTCTCTGCAGCCCAGTAACCCTAGTGTGCTCTGTACATCAGCAATAATTTGAGCCCAAAGGCTTTATATATACCTGGGGCTCTTGGGTATTTTGGAGCCCATACCCTTGTGGTAGGACTCACTGGGTGACACTTTTTTTTGCACTGTGCACTTGGGGTGTAACAAAAGCACAATCCCGGGCTTTTAAAAAAACAAAACAAAAACAAGACGCTCCCCTTAGCCCTCCTGCACTTGTGACTCTGGAGTTTCCTTTTACACCACTGGAATCATTTCAGAGATGGAGCACAAACATTCCAGCACCGGACGAGCTTTTTTGGGGTTTGAATCCTTCCTCTGAAGGTATTCGAAATCAAATTAAAGGAGGCTTCCATGTTTCTCTCTCGTATCTTTGCAGAATTTCAACATCCTAAATTGTAACGAACGCTGAAGTCATAGTCATTTATCAGGTCCTAAATGTTATGTCTGCATTTAGA
>NC_054379.1:2236615-2334115 GCF_017654675.1 Xenopus laevis
TATTTTGCCTAAATATGTTGGTTGGTCAGAGATCATTATCATTCCTGTACACAATCCTTTTTACACCCAGGAGAATTCACTTCCACTGGTGCATTCAAATAGTTGTAAAATATTCTCTTTTTTTCTCTGTGCAAAATGAATGCAAGACTTAACCAGAGGTACCTCTATGGCAGTGATCTTCTGCTTGTAAGTGCAATACTGAATGTTCATGTAGCAGCTGTCCCCTATATGTCCCCCCTATATGTCCCCCCTATATGTCCCCTATATGCACATTTATTATTGCTCTACTGGAGCGCGTCCTTATGTCTGGCCAGCGCACGTTACCTCAGAAGCAGACTTTGCACAACTACATTATGTCTGTCCCATATTGTCTGAGAATAGAGAACAATGTTGTGCCATACTTGCTGTATCTGTACTGTATATCCCTTCAGATCATGTCTGTGCCTCCAGCCCGTGGCTCTCCTGTTGCTGGCTTGTACAAATGAGGCTAGTGGCCCAACTGTGTATTCATACAGCCACGTCTGGGTATTGCCTACAAATTCAATAACTGTAGAACAAGGGTGCCAATCTCACACAGCCCCCCACAAAATGTGGGGAATCACAAATTCCAGCATTCTAAGCCGAGTGCTGGCAGCTGTAGTAAAAGGGGGTTGTTCACCTTTAAATTAACTGTTAGTAGGATGTAGAGAGGGATATTCTGAGACAATTTGCAATAGGTTTTTATTATTTGAGGTTATTTAGCTTTCTATTCAGCAGCTCTCCAGTTTGTCATTTCATCTGGTTGCTAGGATCTAAATAATCTAGCAACCATGCAATGATTTGAGTGAATAAGAAATAAAAAGGAACGGTAGCAATACATTTGTAGCCTTACAGAGGATTTGTTGTTTAAATGGGGTCGGTGACCCAATTTGAAAGCTACAGATAAAAACTAAATAATGAAGAGGCTTGGAATAGGCCAATTTATAACATACTGAAAGTTAACTTGAGTGAACCACCCCTTTAATGAAAACTATACTCTATTTACAAGAAGGCTGTAAATGTTCTCTTTGATTTACCCTAAGCTTTTTTTATCTTACTCTCTGCACAAACATTCCTTTAACACAGTTTGTATTTATAAATGATTGGCAAGAGTTGTTTGGTGTTGAATTTATTCGGCAGAATAGTGCAAACTGTAACCACTATATGTGCTGTGCTACTGAGGCGTATGGAGCATGCAGCAGAAGCAAGCAACATGGCTACTCCCACGCTCATGTCTACAAACTATGTCCATACTCAAGCTAAACGAATAGGTTAACCACTATAAATAAATAAAACGAATAGGTTAAGCACTGCTAATAAATAGGTATGGGATCCGTTATCCTGAAACCCGTTATCCTGAAAGCTCTGAATTACGGGAAGGCCGTCTCCCATAAATAATACAAATTTATAAAAATGTTTTCCTTTTTCTGTGTAATAATAAAACAGTAACTTGTACTTGATCCCAACTAAGATATAATTAATCCTTATTGGAGGCAAAACCAGCCTATTGGCTTTATTTCATGTTTATATGATTTTCTAGTAGAAAGGTATGAAGATCCAAATTATGGAAAGATTCGTTATCCAGAAAACCCCCAGGTCCCAAGCATTCTGGATAACAGGTCCCATATCTGTAATAATAAAACAGTAACTTGTACTTGATCCCAACTAAGATATAATTAATCCTTATTGGAGGCAAAACCAGCCTATTGGCTTTATTTCATGTTTATATGATTTTCTAGTAGAAAGGTATGAAGATCCAAATTATGGAAAGATTCGTTATCCAGAAAACCCCCAGGTCCCAAGCATTCTGGATAACAGGTCCCATATCTGTAATAATAAAACAGTAACTTGTACTTGATCCCAACTAAGATATAATTAATCCTTATTGGAGGCAAAACCAGCCTATTGGCTTTATTTCATGTTTATATGATTTTCTAGTAGAGATTCAAATTATGGAAAGATCCATTATCTGGAAAACCCCAAGTCCCGAGCATTCTGGATAACAGGTCCCATACAGTTAATAGGTGAAGCAGTACTAACAAATAGTTTTTCATTAATAACAGCTATATAATCACAACATTGATATCTCACTAGCCCAGAAAGAATCTGTTACCCATAGTGCTTTAATTCTGCTCCCCGTGGATAGATAGATATTTAACTGATCTATAAGTATAAATACTACGCTCTGGTGTACAAGTGGTGGTTACCTTAACTACTGGCTGAGCCTTTATAAGTTGCTTTATTAAGAAAACGTGGCCTAATATATTTATTAATAATAATGTAATTGCCTATCCTACTAATATTGGTGCAAGAAGCAGTAACTTGTGATGCCCAGTAACGCACTATATGAGGTTTGTGTTGGGATTATATATTAAATATATGCAAAGTAACACTGGTTTATTTGGTAAAGCAACACTCCACTGATATAATAACTTTGTCCCCCTTGGGGCCCCTCAGAGAACATGATGAGCAGGGCCCAGTCTATGCAACATCAGATATAGAATGTGCTACATAGAAATATTCGTTCTATAGTTGGCCCCTATATTCCCTGCATGGTCTGTCCATTCTTGTTATTTATAAAGCCCAGTGACTCCATGTTGCTCCATCACATTGTCTCGTGTAACATTTCCTCTTTAAAGGCAAAGTATGGAAACGGCACTTCCTTTATACGGAATAAAATCAAGGCTTTTGTTTTCCTTTCACTAGTGGATGTGGATTTTTCAGTAGGAACGTACAGTGGAGAATTCCTTAAAGAAGACTCTTAGTGCAATAGTTTAGTGGATGTTTTTTCTCTGGATCAATGAAAAAATCTTTGGCTTAAACACTGTTACTTTTTGTACTGACTCCACAACCCTGGGTTGGTTAATGAATACTGGGAGGTATAGGTACATTTATTATACAGCAAATTGAGTGTCTTAAAATGTGCAGCATATAGGAAACTGTGATCTTTTTATTTAAGCATTAGTTTACCTACAAATATCAGCTCATTATTATCATTATAATCCCTAAGCAGCACAGGGACAGTAGGGTCAATGTGCTGTTCCCATTAGGAGGTAGGATGGCTAAACACTTGACAAGAGGATAGGGATACGCCATTAACTATCCATCTAAAAAATCTAGCAAGAAGACCAGGGTCAAGGTCCTTCCTCCAGCTTCCATAAAGACTAAAAGCAACAGCCCCTGAGCCATCACATCAACTGCCATAAATGCCTGTCAGGCCAATCTCTATAGACCAGCCTCCTGGCCGCATCCATTAATAAATTGGTTACATTGCAGAAGTCACAGGACAGATCTCCTGCCAGGGCCTCTACCACCATTGCAGCTAATTGACCAGAGCCGACTGAGCAGCATTGTGAGGAGGAAGGGGTATTACATGACTGGGAAGATGAGGAGGCCTTCTATTTCCCCTTCCTACTGAATCTACTCACTAATCACAGGCTGAGGCCCTAAATTCATTATTGGCCGATATCCTCCAATCCCCGGGCATCCAGGAAGAGCAAAAAGAGATAAAAACCATAAACAAATTATTTGGGTCAGTACAAAAGAAATAGATGTTTCTCAGTGCATGAGGCAATCACAGACCCCATTATGAAAGAATGGAAACAACCAGACAAATGTGGGACACCATCCACAAAGTAGATGCTCCAGTAGAGCGACTCACAAAACGAACTACCATTCCCTTAGAGGATGTAACTTCATTTAAGGAACCGATAGACAGAAAGGCTTAGAATCTACTTAAAAACATCTTCACCTGTTCCACTACTACCTTTAAACTGATGATAGCATCGGCATGTATCTCAAAAATGAAAGTTTTATGGCTTGAAGAAGCACTCCCGGCCCATGAGGACCCCGTGTTTGATATGCACTCCCATCTCTCCAAGGTACTCAATGCAGTACATTTTCTATGCAATGGACATTTTACAGTTGAAAGCCAAATCGTCTGGGCTATCAACAGCCGCCAGATGGGCCCAGTGGATGAAAACATTGAGTGCTCATTTATATTAGCATCATGAGGCTTAACATGACATATAGCCACTGATGCCTGCAAGGCCAAGGGGACACGTCTTCTGACACCAATTGACTTAGACTCAAGATCTTCACCAAAAGGCAGAGTAAAGCTGACAAGCCATGTGTCAAGCTGTAACCAACAAGCATCAAGGTTCCCATTTTGTACATTAGTTGTCCTTTTTGGCTAGCCTCTTTGACTATTAGAGATTGCCCACTTACATGAAAAAACACTTCAATGACTAGAGGGGTTTACCAGTCAGGTCCGGACTGAGAATTAAATTAGGCCCTGGCATTTCAGGTACAAAGAGGCCCAATCAGCCCACTAAATACTGACTTTCTATGGGACCTTATAGAAGCCCCTCTGGCATTTGCCAGAACCCACAGATTGCCAGTCCGGGCCTGTTACCAGTAGACCTTTAGCTGGTGATCAGTAGATCTCAAGACACATCTCAACAAACAGCTTGACTAAATTAACCTTCTGTTTCATTCAGATATTTATTCTGTTAAGTTTACACAAGAAAGAGTTGTTTTTTAAATATAATAATATAAATTCTCTTAAAAATTTATATATTTGTTATATTTTTCATGGAACAGAATGCTAACAGTGATATTATGGATATAGATCATAATGGGACAAGATCAATAAAAGTAGGACCCGCATTAGTAAAGTATGGGCACTCCTGTCTTATCCCATCACATTGCCATGTACCAATTCTCTATACCCAGCAAGTTTACCATTTCTTACATTACTTGGCCTTTCAACTTTCCCCCATAAACCATAGTGAGAGAAACCTACCAAGTCCTCTTCATTTCCATATTAGTCAAAGTGGACCAATCACAAGAGGAGATTCCAAGCCATGTCAAACAAAGGCTGTTAACAACATAGCTATTTGACTGGCCTCTTTGGCTATTAGAGATAGCCCACTTACATGAAAAAATATAGATAGAACCAAACACTGGAACTACAAGAACTCTCAGCTCATCACATTGCCACATGTCAATTCTCTATACCCAGCAAGCTTTACGCTTCCCTTTTCTTACATTACTTGGTCTTTCAACCTTCCCCCATAAACCAGAGAGAGAAAACCTACCAAGTCCTCTTTATTTCCATTTTAGCCAAACTTGACCAATCACAAGAGGCATTTTTAAGCCATGTCAAACAAAGTCTGTCTACAACATAGCCCCTTTGACTTTTAGATATTGCCCACTTACAATATAGCCCTTTGACTAGCCTCTTTGACTATTAGAGATTACCCACTTACATGAAGAAATATAGATAGAACCAACCACTTCAATTACAAAAGCTCTCAGTCCATCACATTGCCATGCATCAATTCTCTATACGCAGCAAAATTTGAGCATCTCGTTTCTTACATTACTTGGCCTTTCAACCTTCCCCCATAAACCATAGGGAGAGAAAACCTAACAAGACCACTTCATTTCCATATTAGTCAAAGTTGACAAATCCCAAGAGAAGTATCCAAGCCATGTCAAACAAAGGCTGTTAACAACATGGCTATTTGGCTAACCTCGTTGCCTATTAGAGATTGCCCAATTACATGAAAAAAATATAGCTAGAACCAAACACTTCAATAACAAGAGCTCTCAGCTCATCACACTGCTGCATTTCAACTCTCTATACCTAGCAAACTTCAAGATTACCATTTCTTGCATTACTTGGTCTTTCAACCTTCCCCCATAAACCATAGAGAGAGAAAACCTACCAAGTCCTCTTCATTTCCATATTAGTCAAAGTGGACCAATCACAAGAGGAGTTTCCAAGCCATGTCAAACAAAGGCTGTAATCAACATAGCCCTTTGGCTAGCCTCTTTGACTATTAGAGATTGCCCACTTACATTAATTAAAAGTATAGGAAGAACCAAACACTACAATGGAGAGAGCGCTCAGCCCATCCCCTTGCTATGTACCAATTCTCTATACTCAGCAAGTTTAAAAATTCTTATATTACTTGGCCTTTCAACCTTCCCCCATAAACCATAGGAAGAGAAAATCTACCAAATCCTCTTCATTTCCATTTTAGCCAAACTTGACCAATCACAAGTGGCGGTTTTAAACTATGTCAAACATAGCCCTTTGATTTTTAGAGATTGCCCACTTACATGAAAAAGTATAGAATGAACCACATTACTCAATGCCTAGAGCTCATCACATTGCCATGCATTAATTGTCTATACAAAGCAAAATTTGCGCTTCCCATTTCTTACATTACTTGGCATTCCAACCTTCCCCTATAAACCATAGGGAGAGAAAACCTAACAAGCTCAGTACATTTACATATTAATCAAAGTTGACCAATCACATGAGGAGTTTCCAAGCCATGTCAAACAAAGGCTGTCAACAACATAGCCCTTTGGCTAGCCTCTTTGACTATTAGAGATTGCCCACTTACATTGGATAAAAGTATAGGAAAAACCAAACACTACAATGGCCAGAGTTCTCAGCCCTTGCTATGTACCAATTATCTATACTCTGCAAGTTTAAAATTTCTTATATTACTTGGCCTTTCAACCTTCCCACATAAACCATAGGGAGAGAAAACCTAACAAGCCCACTTCATTTCCATATTAGTCAAAGTTGACCAATCACTAGAGGAGTTTCCAAGCCATGTCAAACAAAGGCTGTTAACAACATAGCCCTTTGGCTAACCTCTTTGATTATTAGAGATTGCCCACTTACATGAAAAAAATATAGATAGAAGTAAACACTTCAATTACAAGAACTCTCAGCTCATCACATTGCCACGTGTCAATTCTCTATCCCCAGCAAGGATCACATGTCTTACATTACTTGGTCTTTTAATCTTCCCCCATAAACCATAGGGAGAGAAAACCTACAAAGTCCTCTTCATTCCATATTAGCTAAACTTGACAAATCACAAGAGGAGTTTTTAAGCCATATCAAACAAAGACTGTCAACAACATAGGCCTTTGACTAGCTTCTTTGACTATTAGAGATTCTTCACTTACATGAAAAAGTATAGGAAAAACCACACAATTCATGGCTAGAGCTTTCAACCCATCACATTGCCATGCATCAATTCTCTACAGCCAGCAAAGTTTGAGATTCCCTTTTCTTACATTACTTGGCCTTTTAAAATTCCCCCATAAACCATAGGGAGAAACCCTACCGGGCCCACTTCTTTAACATATTAGTCAAAGTTGACCAACCAGAAGAGGAGTTTTTAAGCCATGTCAAACAAAGGGTGTCAACAACATAGCCCTTTTGCTAGCCTCTTGGACTATTAGAGATTGGCCACTTACATGAAAAAGTATAGGAAGAACCACACAATTAAAAGACTAGAGCTCTCAGGCCATCACATTACCATGCTACATCTCTCTATACCCAGCAAAGCTTGAGATTTCCATTTCTTACATTACTTGGCCTTTCAACTTTCCCCCATAAACCATAGGGAGAGAAACCTACCAAGTCCTCTTCATTTCCATATTAGTCAAAGTTGACCAATCACAAGAGGAGTTTCCAAGCCATGTCAAACAAACAAACGCTGTTAAGAACATAGCCCTTTAGCAAGCCTCTTTGACTATTAGAGATTGCCCACTTACATGAAAAAATAGAGAACCAAACACTTCAATTACAAGAGCTCTCAGCTCATCACATTGCCACATGTCAATTCTCTATGCCCAGCAAGCTTCCCATTTCTTACATTACCTTGTCTTTCAATCTTCCCCCATAAACCATAGGGAGAGAAAACCTACCAAATCACCTTCATTTCCATATTAGCCAAACTTGACCAATCACAAGAAGAGTTTTTAAGCCATGTCAAACAAAAAATGTCAACAACACAGCCCTTTGACTAGCCCCTATAACTATTAGAAATTTCCCACTTACATGAAAAAGTATAGTAAAAACCACTCAATTCAATGACTAGAGCTTTCAGCCCATCACATTGCCATACATCAATTCTCTACAGCCTGCAAAGTTTGCACTTCCCATTTCTTACATTACTTGGCCTTTCAGCTTTCCCCCATAAACCGTAGGGAGAGAAACCCTACATTCCACTTCTTTTCCATATTAGTCAAAGTTGCCAATCACAAGAGGAGTTTTTAAGCCATGTCAAACAAAGGGTGTCAACAACATAGTCATTTTGCTAGCCTCTTTGACTATTAGAGATTGCCCACTTAAATGAAAAAGTATAGGAAGAACCAAACACTTCAATGACTAGAGCTCCCAGCCAATCACATTGCTAAGTACAATTCACTTTACCCAGCAAACTTCCCATTTCTTACATTATTTGGCCTTTCAACTTTCCCCCATAAACCATAGGGAGAGAAAACCTAGCAAGCCCGCTTCATTTCCAAATTAAGTCAAAGTTGACCAATCACAAGAGGAGCTGTCAACAACATAGCCATTTGGCTGATCTCTATGCCTATTAAAAATTGCTCAACTACATAAAAAAAAAATTAGAAGAACTAAACACTTCAATGACTAGAGCCATTGGGCCCCCACATTGTCATGCTTAATTCACTATACCAAGCAAACTTCAAACATCCCATTTTTTTTACATTACTTGGCCTTTCAATCTTCCCCCATAAACAATAGGGAGAGAAAAAGTTAACGAGTACTGCTCATTTCCATATTTGTTAAAGTTGGCCAATCACAAGAGGAGTTTCCAAGCCAAACAAAGGCTGTCAACAACATATCCCTTTGACTAGCCTCTTTGACGATTAGAGATTGCCCACTTAGCCCACTTACATGAAAAAATATAGATAGAACCAAACACTTCAATGACAAGAGCTCTCAGCTCATCAAATTGCCATGTATGAATTCTCTACACCCAGCAAACTTCCCATTTCTTACATTACTTAGTCTTTCAACCTTCCCCCATGAACCATAGGGAGAGAAAAACCTACCAAGTCCTCTTCATTTCCATATTATCCAAACTTGACCAATCACAAGAGGAGTTTTTAAGCCATGTCAAACAAATGCTGTCAACAACATAACCATTTGACTAGCCCCTATGACTATTAGAGATTGCCCACTTACATGAAAAAAAAGTATAGAAAGAACTGAAAACTTCAACAATTCGCACTCTCAGCCCATCATATCAACAAGTGTCAATTCTCTATACCAGGGGTCCCCAACCTTTTTAACCAGTGAGCCACATGCAAATTTAAAAAGAGTTGGGGAGCAACACAAGCATGAAAAAGTCTCTTGGGGTTCCAAATAAGGACTGTGATTGGCTATTAGGTAGCCCCTATGTGGACTGGCAGCCTATAGGAGGCTCTACTTGTCACTATACTTAATTTTTATACAACTAAAACTTGCCTCCAAACCTGGAATTAAAAAATAAGCACCTGCTTTGAGGACACCGAGAGCAACATCCAAGGGGTTGGAGAGCAACATGTTGCTCACGAGCTACTGGTTGGGGATCACTGCTCTATACCCAACAAGCTACAAGCTTCCCATTTCTTGGCCTTTCAACTTTCCCCCACAAACCATAGGGAGAGAAACCCTACAAAGTCCTCTTCATATTCATATTAATCAAAGCTGACCAATCACAAGAGGAGTTTTGAAACAAAGGCTGTCAATATCATAGCCCTTTGTCTACCCTCTTTGACTATTAGAGGTTGCACACTTACATGAAAAAGTATAGCAGGGGTGTCCAAACTTTTGGTGAGGTGAAAATGTGTTGGGGCCGATCATTCAGCCTGACATTCTTTGAACCATTAACATTATTTAACTCATTTAAACAAGGAATCGTGTAGCCATAGCAGTATTATTTGGGCACATTAGTGAAATGATCTGGCACTTGGTCTATACTGCTGCCTGTGCTGAAGGTGTTCGCAATAGACACATACTGGCATGTAGTGACGCGCCGCTCTCACAGTATAGACCATAAACCATTTATACATCATTTCACTAATGTGCCCAAATATTACGGCTAGGCATTTCCTGATTGCACTGTGCTGGCGGGCCCCATTATTCATTCATAATAATTTACACCGGCTGAGGGCCGCATTTGGCCCCCGGGCCGCACTTTCGACATGCCTGAATTATAGGAAGTACCAAACACTTACATGACTAGAGCGCTCAGCCTCACTCCAGATGGTCCTTTCAGTCCACCAACTTCTCACGGCACCAAGGCAATAACTGGCATCAGATTTCCTTTTCATCAAAATCCGAGGGTTTTCATTTCTCCAAGAAACCTTCCTGGTTCTATCAAAAGCACCCTGGAAAAAGCGCAAACAACAGAATCCAGGACCAATGAAGGTGAGTCCGATCCCGGCTAAACCTCAGTCAATTCAGGGAGCCATGGATAAGGTCCACGTCAGACAAATGGGTACTCAATATCATCAACAAGGGATCAAGCCATCACCCCTGTACCGACCAGGGAAGAAAGGGGGTTCTACTTATGCCTATTTCTGGTACTAAAAAAGGATGGGTCAGCAAGACCGGCATTATATCTCAAAGGTCTAAACAAGTTCCTACAGATCCCCACTTTCAAAATTGTATCATAGGTCAGTCATAGCCAAGGTGGAACCAGGCCTTACTTTATGTCAATCGATTTAACAGACGCTTATGGCGTCTCACTGCAACACACCAGTGCCTTCAGGGCTGCCATCAGAAATCATGGGGCCTCCCATAACAGTTTTTAAAAAAACATTGGTGGCTATGCTCCCCCCCTTACAAGTTAAAAAGAAACATTGCTGGTAAGAATATTAAAAAAAAAAAACATTGGTGGCCAGGTTTTTTTGTGTTCAGTGGAACTTACCTTAGGCTCCTTTTCTGGCTTCTGGTCTTCGCGCACCTTCAGAACTTTAACGTTAGGTCAACTAGACTGAATGTGATGAAGGTGACATCATCACATCCACGATCAAAGCCCTGCGGGTCCCTTGACCTGATGCAGTACTGGGGGACTTGGTGATTGAATCTGGACACCATCAGGTCTATCTGTGGAGTTTCCCATCTTGTGGTGATCTGCTGATACACCTCCTTGTGAAGGGACCACTCTCCCGGGTCTGCCCAATCAGACCCACACAGGACTCTACCTTGTGATTTAATTTTCCTTGATGAAGACCCCCTTGGTGGAGGTTCAACAAAACGGAACTCGTTATGTAACTTGTATTATAATAGGGGTTATTAAGCATACCCTGGTCTATGCAGCTCTCATATCAATGGTTGTTGGATGTCTTTGGATCCTTGGAGGACCATTCTTTGCTCAGGGCCTTTGGCACCTTTGTTTAGTGTTATAGAGCTTAAAACCAATGGTGCATCAACCCTTAGGCCACAGCCTTAAGAATACAAAAGTAAAAATTCTCCCCATATCTCACCATAACTAACCTTCCGGATGGGATTTCAGGTATAACTGGGAGGACAAATAGGCATTTCCTCTTAACTGTCCTTCAGTCTCCACTCATGACATCAAGAACCCAACAATTATATGTAGATAATGTAATGTGTCTATAGACCTTTGGTGCATATAAGACTGGAAAGATTGATATTGTCCTTTAATGGGCGCACTGGGACATTCTGTAGTACTCCAGCAAAGTCCAACCTTGACCCGGCTCTGTCTCTTCTATGTGTGGATGAGGTTGATATGAAGGATTTATGAGAGACTGCCTTCTGCTTTAACCTGCTGGAAGAAGAACCTGTTTGAAGATGCAAAGTGCAGCGCGATGCCACAGATTTGAGAGAAGTATTCACGTGGCAGTCGCTCCCAAGAGCTTACTTTTACTCATTATTACTTCTCCCAACACAAAAGCTTCGTGACCTTCCAGGCAGCTTAGATACGAGGCTTCAGTGGAGCTGTCTCAACTCGTTGCATTTAATGAGGTTCTACTTTATGTGATAAATGGTAGGTGAGAACATGAAATGTTTCATTAACTCTCTTGTGACTGTTATAGTACAATGACGGCAGCAGTTTCAGATTAAAGGGCAACTATACGCTAGCTTTGTACAGGGGAATTCCTGTCCTGCTCTCTGTACAGGCTGTGATATAATGTGATGATTTAACTTTAAAGTTCTGCTCATAGAAGGACATTATGACCAATTTTGGTTGGTCGAGACTTTAAACCCCATGGTAGATACTTGTAAAGAGGTGAGTGATATAATAGGAGGACTATGGGAGGATCATGTGACACAATAGCATTGCTCTATCCATGGATGAGATGATTGTGGTTTTTTTTTTTATAACACATGATAATATAGGACTATATCATGTAAATGCTTTGCATTCAGACTACAGCAAAAGGCTATGCCCACAATGAATGTAATTATACTTCTAGTTCAGCCAAGGAACTGAATAAAGTGGTTTTGCTTCCCCTTATTCCCTTATGGCTCTTGCACATCAATATGTCTGAATATAACTTCTATGTAAGTCACGGCGTATTTTACCTGTGTCTGTTTCTTCTGCTATAAATTGTAGTTATACATCTGTTATATAAATCTCTGTTAATTCCCCAGCTAACATGATTAGTATGTTACAACTTGCTGCCATGAACATTGGTAGAGACTGTGGGGACAGGTGAATATCCGACTACATATTGATTTATCATTAAATAATCCCCCCCCCCCGTGCACCACGACTGCACCTCCTGAATGGGAATCTCCGGCCTCTTATTATACCACTGACCCATATTTCTTGCAGTTTATATTCTTAGTGTCCCTTAGGTTTTTGTATTACTTATCCTTCTAATCAGCTCCTCTGCTATTTATTTTGAGTCGTCCTTTTAAGGTAAACTTCCCCTTAAATCAGTATCAGATCAGCAGCTACAGTGAAGCTAGTTGTCTCCTTACAACTAACCCTAATACCCTAACCCTAGGGTTAACAATAAAGAGAGCAACCTGACATCTGTGTTATGATGGAGGATACCCACAAACAATTTCTGCACCCCCTATCTGTGTCACCTGACTGTAGCACTGCAATATCCGCCTCCTGCTCTTTACCCTCGCCTGACACTTGTATTGCATCTCAACTCTTGCCTGACACTTGCATTGCATCTGTACCCACGCCTGACACTTGCATTGCATCTGTCTGTACATCTATTGAAAAGTTATATGATTATTATTATTATTAACATGTATTTATATATATATATATATATATATGATAACAATATCCCACTGGCTTTATAGGGGTGGTCCAAAAATAAACTTTTAGCATATTATAGAATGGCCAATTATAAGCAACTTTTCAATTGGTCTTTATTTTTTATTTTTCTTTTGTGGTTTTTGCATTTTTGCCTTTTTCTGACTGTTTCCAGCTTTCAAATGGGAGCTGACCCCATCTAAAAAACAAATGCTCTGTAAGGCTACAAATGTATTGTTATTGTTACTTTTTATTCCTCCTCTTTCTATTCAGGCCTCTCCTATTCATATTCCAGTCTCTTGTTTAAATCAGTGCATGGTTTCTAGGGGAATTTGGATCCTAGCAACCAGATGGCTGAAATTACAAACTGGAGAGCTGCTGAATAAAAAGCTAATTAAGTAAAAAACCACAAATAATAAAAAATGAAAACCAATTGCAAATAGTCTCAGAATATCCCTCTCTACATCATACTAACAGTTAATTTAAAGGTGAACAACCCCTTTAATTGGTTTCCTTTCATTAGAGCGGTGTTTATTTTTTCTGACAGACCATTTAATATGAAGCCATAATATAACAGACAGGACCACACTGCTACACAAAGCCGCCATTGTTTGTTTCTAAATAGAAATGCGCGTCTTGCGCCACTACCAATATGGCCGCTGGCTCCAGGCAGTAGACATGTTGGTGGCGGCACCCGGCCGGCAGAAGTAGGCGTCCCAGAATGCAGCGCGCGTGGCTTTGCTTGTGACGAGGGAGTTTAGGTGTCAGTGATCTGGTGCCGCAGGCCTGTGTGAGTGAGTCCGTATAATCCCGGGAGAGGATGGATACCAGCGGGAAGGAGCGCGAGGCGGTGCAACTCATGGCTGATGCCGAGAAGAGAGTGAAATCCTCTCAGTCTTTCCTGAGGGGTCTGTTCGGGTGAGAGAAACAGCAGCGGGGACATGGCGAGTGGGAGGGGTCGTTCTGCGGCTTCTTATTGTCACTGTCACTTCCTCCCCCGGTATCTTCCCCTCCCCCCTCACATCCCTCACTCTCACCTCATCCCCTCACGTCTCCTCACATCGTGTCCCGGCATCCCCCGCGCGCCTGCCAGTCTGTGTGTCTGGGGAGCTGATGTACAACTCACACACATATATACACAGTTATATATATATTCTATTCTATTCTACTCATACACTGGCCCTGTTAGATCGCAAGCTCAGTGGCACACGGTTGTCACGTGATTAGTGACCCGGCTGAAGGGAGCGCAGGAATATCAGGGTCAGATACAGATCAGGTACATCATGGGCTGAGCTAAATACTCCTGTGGGATCTGTTATCCACAAAGCTCTCAATTACAGAAAGGCCGTCTCCCCTAGACTCCATTATCATCAAATCATTCATATTTGTAAAGGAGAAGGAAAGCAGTTTATTGGCAATAGATTAGCCACAATAGTACAAGCTATAACACTATATTTATTCTGCAGAATGCTTTACCATACCTGAGTAAACAGCTCTAGAAGCTCTCTGTTTAGGATAGCAGCTGCCATATTAGCTTGGTGTGACATCACTTCCTGTCCGAGTCTCTCCCTGCTCACTCATAGCTCTGGGCTCAGATTACAGCAGAGAGGGAGAGAGGAGCAAACTGAGCATGCTCAAGCCCTAGCCCTGGAGGTTTAAGCTGAAAACAGTTAGTCTGATACAGAAGCCCATGAGTACACAATAGAAGGAAAGAAATGTGCTGTTTGACAGAGGACTCAGAGCAGCATTACTTTGAGGGGTTACTGGTGTATTTATATAGATCTTTCTGATAAACCTCACTTACTTTTAGCCTTTCCATTCTCCTTCAAAAAATAGCTTATTGGAGGCAAAACAATGCTACAGAGTTTATTTCATATTTAAATGATCCAAATGATGGAAAGACCCCTTATTCAGAAAACCCCAGGTCCTCAGTTTTCTGGATAATAGGTCTGTACCTAAAGTCCATTAGCTCCTTCCTTTTCTACTCTGATACCCAGATGTGAGATTGTCCTGTCACCTCTACTCAGTGTTCCCTCTGATATAACCCCCCGAAGCCTGAGCACCTCACACACAAACAGCCCCCCAATAAATCTTACAGCTCCCCTCTGTCATTTGTCACAAGCCACACGTTGCCAGTCTGGGCTGATACCAACTCACTTGCCCCTGGCCCAGTCTCACTAATAATGACTTGTTTCTAGAGGAAAATAATATTTCCCCTCCTGACCTTCCCTATGTGTCTTATTATTATTATTATTAGTATTATTAGTATTATTATTGTTACTCTGTGTCAGTCTGACTGCGGGACATTCACTCATTGGCACAGACACCAAATATTCAGATCTTCCCAAATCAGACGGGTGGAATAGTTTGGCCTTGGGCCTACAATTGAATCACATGGGGGAAGACATTTGGGGGGCAGTGGTTTACATGAGGGGTGCTGGGGAGGCTGCTGCATCTCTTTTTGCTGTTTCTTGTTATTGATGTAAATTTGAGTTTTTCAGCTCATTTTGGGGCACTGCCCGGATGCTGGTGCAGAACATTAAAGAGATGTTTCCGGCTGCTACTAAGAACAGTCGCCCCCACTCGTGGGTAATAATTAAATATTATATTATAAAGAGGACACAGTGTGACTGTTATGATGTTGTGTATGGCACTAAGTCACACCAAAAAAGGTGATTTTGTTGCATCCGTAATAGGAGACTGTGATTGGAGCAGCGGCACTGGGTGCTGTAAGTATTTGTGATACATTCTATAGAAGTCTCACAGGCCCCACTGGGAAACTGCAAATTAATTCAAACATACATAGATGCCAGTTGTTCTGCTTTTGGCTAATGGCACCCAGGGCAACTTGTTGTCACCCAGAGGGAAATGCCAGTGGGCAAAATGTTGCAATATTTAGTTGATCCATTTGTCAGTCGGATCTATGGGGAATAAAAGTGTAACTATTGTATCAATTATAACAGTTGCCTTTAATGTCACTCAGGGATTCTGCTCAGCAGGGACAAACATAAGAAATGGATCAACTAAATGCTCGGTGGTCTCTGAGCAGCTGTTGAGACGCTAAGCGTAGGGCTCGTCACTAATGGTGGCCATAGACACACAGATCCTATCGTACCAATCAAGGATTCGTACGATTTTCAGATCGTGTGTGGCGAGTGCCGACATCTTTCGTCTGGCGGAGATTGGTCGATCGGTCGTTTGGCCGAACAATCAGATAACCCCCGATATAGCCATGCTCGTTAATGGCATATCGGGGAAAGATCCGCTCGTTTGGCGATGTTGCCAAACGAGCGGATCTTTGCGTCTATGGCCACCTTAATTATCCAGCAGAAAATGAGCTTCCTTGGCTGTAATCAAAAATCGAATATATATAAACCCCCAAAGAGGGAATACGTATAAGAAGCGATCAGTGCCTGTGGCAACAGAAATAGAAAACAAACATAGCGCAATACGTTTGCAATATAAAATATCACCCCGTGCATGCACTGGATGTTGAGTGGATGTGTTTTCCCCTTCTCCTTCAGGTGGCTATTAATAAGTAAAAGTGGCAATACAGGTGAGCAAAGGGACGAAAGAGTGCTTTTCCTGTGAAAATGGAATATGTTCCAGGGATGCAGGTGCCTCCACCTTCTGTATAAAATTCCTACTTACAAACCACTGCCGTGGTGTGATGCGTTTAACATGAAGCTACTGGGGCATCTTTGGAGACACAGATCTTTACTGCTAAAGGGCTGTGGTTGCCTTGGGCTGGTACAGAAGCACAAATCCCAAATTTACAACATTTCTACCTACTTAATTAGTTTAACTTTCCTTGTCCCTTAAGAAATCTTGAAAATGTATTTTTCATGCGCAAGCTCCATACAGTGGATCCCTGGAAGGAGAGTATGTGGTTAGTATGAATGCCACTACACATGGCTACTCATTGGCAATATAAATATGTGACTGCCAGCCTGGTCTCATGATATGATGTGGCACAAAACATTCAGATTCATTAAAGGGACAGTACACTCCCTTTTTCCAAATCTATAGGGCTTGGGTCGAACATACTTTTTGCCTTTTGTTTTAACCACAAGAAATAAATTTTTTTCTAAATTATTTCTTGAGCTAAATAGAGAGACTGAAGCTACTCCATGTTTGGTCCCTGCGAGGCACATAATACATTTCCCATTATGCAGATAATGTTTGTGTGCCTTTATTTACAAGTGCTGAATAGTCTGTACCATGTACAAAGTAATATATACAATAAGTGCCATGTGTCAGCAGGAAAGAGGTGCCTGCCCTGCAGAGCTTACAATCTATAATAACAAAAGAGTCATATGAGGGAAGGGAGGGGGTTGTATACATGGTTATACTTCCTCTTCCAAAGCATCTAGAGGAAAGTGTATGGTTCCTTACAATCAATAAATGAATCAATGTGTCTCTCGGGAGGAGATTATTTATAATAAAAACAATGTCCCATAGTAAAAGCCTCATTGAATAAATTTCCAGATGGGCCCCTGATGTTTATATGATTTTCTAGTAGACTTAAGGTATGAAGATCCAAATTATGGAAAGATCCATTATCTGGAAAACCCCAGATCCCAAGCATTCTGGATAACAGGTCCCATACCTGCATCATTAAATCTGTCTCCTGCCCCAGAGTAACCCTAATAGAGTATAATGAGACCATCACACCACTATGTATGGAGCAGATCTGACCATGGGGTTATATCGGAGCAATTCAACTCTTCCCATGAGGAACATTCTGGGATATAATTCTCTTTGGATATTTTGGTTCTGATCCGACTCCCCTCACTTCTCAGTTTGCCCACCGTATTTATTATAAGGAGAGTTGTGTCAGTTGAAAGTTTTTCTTGTCCTTTATCAGTAGAAGGAACAGTTCAACAAAAAAGAATTCTCAAAAACCCAAATTGTTTGAGTAGAATGTGATGCTGTATTAGGGGGTGACATGGGGCGACTCACTGAGAATGAATTTGCCCCCTCTCTGCCGCCAGCTTTGCCCCATGTTGAAGTGTTTTAGTTTCTGCTTTGTTGTTGTGTTTCTGGGGCAAATGTTTCATGTCACAGACAAATCGATTAAAGGGCAACTAAAGCTTTTCTGCATTTCAATTACTGTCCAGAATAACTGCCCTTGCATAGAACTTGTGTGTGTCCCTTTCTGATAAAACTTACTTACTTTTAACCTTTCCTTCTCCTTTAATGTCCTTTTATGTGACCTGCTGTTCGTCTTCTTACATAATGCCACTGAGACATCTGATACATGCCTGTTAATATTGCAATTTGTTTGATTAGATTAAAGGCCTTGCTGTAACAATAAGGATAGTTAAAATGATAAATGAATGAAGCTGTTTGGCCAGGGATGGGCAGTATGTGGCAGATATAGAGATAATACCACTCTCAGGTGTATTCTCCGTATTGACTCTCTAGGGCCTGTGAGTAGGACGGCAGCTATATTCTTATATGGTATAAAAAAAAATATTTTCTGACCCCCCCCCCACTGCTGCGGGTGGGGGGGTCCCTGTCGTGGCACACAGATGGGCACTCACAGCTCCAGTTCCTATGGGAGCCCCAGAGCTAAATATATTATTGATAGTGCTGAATGTGAATTACTACGAATTTCAGTGCCTTTATAGCTGGAACACCAAACCATTCCTCCACGGATTGACAGTTTTTATTCTCATGACAGTTGGCAAAAGGAATCCTCTTCACCTCGTGCAAAGGGGCCTTGGATGATGCCAGTCATTTGCGTGTGCATGGGCAACTTTACACTAGGGATGCACCGAACTCACTATTTGGGATTCGTTCGAATAACAAATCCTAATTTGCATATGCAAATTAGTGTCGGGAAAAGAAAAAAGGGGAAAACATTTTTTTACTGCCTTGTTTTGGTCATGAAGTCACGTGATTTCCCTTCCCGCTTCTAATTTACATATGCAAATTAGCATTCCAGTTCAGCCAGGCACAAGGATTCTGCCGAATCTGAATCCTGTATTCTGTGCATCCCTACTGTGCACACATATATATATATATAGTAAATGAACACCTTCCTGCCCGTGTGCAAATAGAAACAGTGTATTTGTAGAGAAAGAAAACACCAGCACCAGGGCTCTTTTTGCATCAAATAAGCAGTATATTGTGTTGCAGGTAAAACCGTCGTTTCGGTCCCTATTTGGACCTTTTTCAAGATGCGTTGACTAGTGATTAGGACCTTTTGTGTTGACTAGTGTTTATTGTGATTGATTGTGGGTGTTGTTGTTCAGTTTTTTTGCCGCTGGGTGCCTGAAACACATCATTACACAAATTGATGGGTGCTCATCTAACAAGCACAGTCCTCCTCTCATCATTTTACTATTCTCTCTCTTTCTTTTTTTAACTTGTGTTCTCACACTCACATAATGTAACCTCAGTGATGAGTGGCCACACTTTCCCATAGTGCACTGCAGCATTAAAGGGGACCTGTCACCCAGACACAAAAATCTGTATAATAAAAGTCCTTTTCAAATTAAACATGAAATCCAATTTCTATTTTTTATTAAAGCATTCATAGCTGTTGTAAGATCATTTAAACATCTCAGCTGTCAATCAAATATTGTCTGCCCCTCCTCTATGCCATGGGCACTTCCTACATGTCACTGCTCTCCCCACATTCCCCCCAATCTCGTCACCATTTAATTATGTAGCCAGGACATGGGGATGGACATCAGGTCCCCCATTCTGGTGCACAAACAAGATTCTGAGATGATACAAGGCTTGTCTTAATAACAGTGTCCCACAAAATGGCTCCTGCCTGCTTGTTATAATTATGAATTCCCAGACTGAAGGAAACAAGATTCAAATAATTTATATAGTGTAATTAAAGTTCATTTTGCTTGACTAATGTGATAAAATAGGATTTTGAATATTTTTTTTGGGTGACGGGTCCCCTTTAAAGGAATCATCTGATTTTTTGGGGGGTCCCCTTTAAAGGAATCATCTAATTTTTTGGGGGGTTGGTTTGTAGCTATCATCTCCTTCTACTCAATATAATTATTATTTTCTGTATATTAAATAGTTTTCTTGTGCTGATGTATAGTAGAAACATCTCTGTAGCTATTAGTACACATTACAGTGTCAGGGGGCAGTATTTGACTTTAGAACTATTCTCACTGATTTACACATACAGTCGAACCCCATTTTACATATTTCAGGGGACCAGGAGAAAATTATGTAAAATCAGGGAAAATGTAAAATCAGGGAAATGTGTTAAAGTAAATTATTTGCCTTCTTTTTCTTCTGAATTTCCAGCTTTCAAATGGGGGGTTACTTACCCCATCTAAAAAAAACAAGGCTACAAATGTATTGTTATTGCTACTTTTTATTCCTCATCTTTCTATTCAGGCCTCTCCTATTCATATTCCAGTCTCTTATTCAAATCAGTGCATGGTTGCTAGGGGAATTTGGAGCCTAGCAACCAGACTACTGAAATTACAAACTGGAGAGCTGCTGAATAAAAAGCTAAATAAGTCAAAAACCACAAATAATAATGAACAAAAACCAATTGCAAATTGTCTCAGAATATCCCTCTCTATATCATACTAAAAGCTCATTTAAATTTATACACAAATATTCTTTTTTTTATATTTTCTAGTGGAAACACAAAGGTTGAAGAAGCCTGTGAGATGTATGCCAGAGCCGCAAATATGTTCAAGATGGCTAAAAACTGGAGTGGTAAGTATCTGTTATTACTTCTTTCTGATGATTATCAATGTCTGTGTACTTCCTTATAGACGACCAATGGAAAACGAATCCTATAGCCAAACCCCCTATAGGCACCAGTGTTCCAGCATTGTAGCCCAAATCAGTCAAACTGCTAAAAGAAATGTGGCCAATGAAGGATTATTCTGGAACAGTTATTTAAAGGGATGTTGAATAAAGCACCATGTTTATATGTCTATAAGTTTTTTCATTTAATAGAGAAGCCAGCAGCTCCCTCTGTGTATAGCCTCATTCATGGTGCAATTCTTATATAAAACAGGTGACGTTTTTGGTTTTGTCCTAATAGCAGGGGCCACATATAGACGTCTTAGATTCAAAGTGCCAGGCTTTCCAATAGTTAGAAAAACTAGCTCAGGTAGATGTGTGTGTCTGTCTGTATATGCCCAGCTGAATGGGGAAATTATAATGCGGCATAAAAACGATATATAACCATTGATACATTGTCCATTAACACAACATTAAAAACCCCAGTCAGTATAAATTCATCTTGTGTCTGGTTCAATACACAATTCACTTCAAATTCAATTCCTTTCTATAATATAATAATATAATGTTCCAAGGAAGTGTATCATTATAACTAACATGCGTGTTTTTAGCTGCAGGAAATGCGTTTTGCCAGGCTGCCAGACTCCACATGCAACTGCAGAGCAAACACGATGCAGCCACCAGTTTTGTAGATGCCGGAAACGCATACAAGAAAGCAGATCCTCAAGGTGGGAATTTTATTGACGTGTCTGTAATATTCACTGTTGACAACCAATCATTTTTACCTACTTTGTATTTTCCCTTCCCTGATCTTTTTTCATCACTTGGAATTTCTTATGACTATTTATGAGCCTGTCAATTTAAGGTAACAGTACCATCTGGAAACATTAACACAAGGCAGAGCAATCACAGCCATTCATCAGTATAAAAACATGAAAAGACACCAGTGTGATCTATAAATGTGCCTCCTCTTTACTTCCCTTGGGGGATTCAGACTGACTTGTGTTATACAAACTTGTTGTTACATGAGTTCTCCTTGTTCAGTGTTTGGCTTCAGGTGCTTCACAGTTCTACACCTGCCTGAAGCTGCTTCATTTATTCATTCATAGACAACACAGTATTGATCTGTGCACCTGCCCTAGCTAAACACAGCACGGGGTTCAGCCCACAAGCAACAAATGGACCAGAAATATCACTCAATATCTCTGCTATAGATGGTGTTTCTGATGTCTTTCCTTCTCAACCTTTATTTTCATTTACCGATGAATTAAAGGGGTTTTCACCTTTAAATGAGCTGTTAATATGATGTAGAGCAGGGGTCCCCAACCTTTTTTACCCATGAGCAACATTCAAATGGGAAAAGAGTAGGGATGCACCGAATCCAGGATTTGGTTCAGGATTCGGCCTTTTTCAGCAGGATTCGGCAGGGAGGGAAATCGCGTGACTTTTTGTCACAAAACAAGGAAGTAAAAAATGTTTTCCCCTTCCCACCTATTATTTGCATATGCAAATTAGGATTTGATTCAGTATTCGGCCGAATTTTTGGCAAAGGATTCAGGGGTTTGGCTGAATCCAAAAAAGTGGATTCGGTGCATCCCTAGAAAAGAGTGTGGGAGCAACACAAGCATAAAAGTTTTTCCTGAGTGGTGCAAAATAAGTGTTTTTTGATTGGCTATTGGAAGCTCCTATATGGCCTGGCAGCCTACACTGAGACTCTGTTTGGCAGTACATCTGATCTTTATGCACCAAAACTTGTCTCCACGCCTGGAATTCAAAAATAATCACCTGCTTTGAGGCCACTGAGAGCAACATCCAAAGGGTTGGTGAGAAACATGTTACTCACACGCTACTGGTTGGGGGTCACTGATGTAGAGAGGGATATTCTGAGACAATTTGCAATTGGTTTTCATTTTTTATTATTTGTGGTTTTTGACTTATTTATCTTTTTATTCAGCAGCTCTCCAGTTTGTAATTTCAGTCATCTGGTTGCTAGGATCCAAATTCCCCTAGCAACCATGCATTGATTTGAATAAGAGACTGGAATATGAATAGGAGAGGCCTGAATAGAAAGATGAGTAATAAAAAGAAGCAATAACAATACATTTGTGGCCTTACAGAGCATTTGTTTATTTAGATGGGGTCAGTGACCCCCATTTGAAAGCTGGAAAGCATCAGAAGAAATATAATTTAATAATGAAGACCAATTGGAAAGTTGCTTAGAATTCTCCATTTTATAACATACTAAAAGTTAACTTAAAGGTGAACCACCCCTTTAAGGTTGCTAATGTATTGGTTAAAAGAGTTCACAGAAACCCAAGAGCTTACAGCTTTTTCTAAAAAGAAACCTTCATTTTATATTTTAAGAAACAGTTTCCAGGTGGTTCTTTTGCTTTAGAGTCGGCTGGCTTGTTGGTGGTGCAATTAATAAAAGTGCTGGTTAAGATTTTGTTATTGTCTTTCCTAAACGCATCAGAGGCCATCAACTGCTTAAATGCAGCCATCGATATATACACAGACATGGTAAGGAAGGAGTTAACTTGTTAAACCGATTGTGCTTGTTTTGTTGTGACATTGTACAGTAGTTGTGCTTCTCTCTCCCCTACACAATATACATTATACTGAGTTATTATTTTATTCAATAAATGCTGTTTTATACAATTGTATCTGTACATGCAGATGTAAATGTATTACACGTAGCAGGACAATTATTTCTCATATACAGGTATGGGACCTGTTATCCAGAATGCTCTGGACCTGGAGTTTTCCGGATAATTGATCTTTCCGTAATTTGGATCTTCATACCTTAAGTCTACTAGAAAATCATATAAACATTAAATAAACCCAATAGGCTGGTTTTGCTTCCAATAAGGATTAATTATATCTTAGTTGGGATCAAGTACAAGCGACTGTTTTATTATTACACAGAAAAAGGAAATCAGTTTTAAACATTTGGATTATTTGATTATAATGGAGTCTATGGGAAATGGCCTTTCCATAATTGGAACTTTCTGGATAATGGGTTTCCGGATAACAGATCTTTCCATAATTTGGATCTCCATACCTTAAGTCTACTAGAAAATCATATAAACATGAAATAAAGCCAATAGTCTGGTTTTGCCTCCAATAAGGATTAATTATATCTTAGTTGGGATCAAGTACAAGCGACTGTTTTATTATTACACAGAAAATGGAAATCAGTTTTAAACATTTGGATTATTTGATTATAATGGAGAATATGGGAGACAGCCTTTCCATAATTGCTTGGGACCTGGGGGTTTCCAGATAACAGATCTTTCTGTAATTTGAACCTTCATACCTTAAATCTACTAGAAAATCATGTAAAAATTAAATAAAGCCAATAATCTGGTTTTACCTCCAATAAGGATTAATTATATGTTAGTTGGGATCAAGTACAAGCTACTGTTTTATTATTACACTGAAAAAGAAAATCCCTATTAAACATTTGGATTATTTAGATAAAATGGAGTCTATGGTAGAGATCCGTTCCATAATTCGGAGCTTTCTGGATAATGGGTTTCCGGATTGTGGTTCCCATAGCTGTACCAGTGAAATCTGTGGAGCCTTTAAACTAACTAGGGCCAAAAGAAGCCCAATGTAGGGTCACATCCAGCCCATGGGCCTTCAGTTTGAGTAGCTATTGTCATAGTCTGGGTTGTCTTGAAATTGGCATTTTTATGATATACGGTCATCCCAGAATTAAACATCTTTTCTACAATTCAGGCACATCAAGCCCTTCTTTTATACAAAGGAGCATTTGCTCTCAGCTCAAAGCCTCAACATGTACTCAAATGAGAAACAAATTCTAAAGGAAGAATCCGATATTTCCCTTGTCGCTAGGGATTGTGGGAGCCAGGTTGCGGGTTTATTATTGTTTGTTCTTTAAATGAATGTGTTTGTGTGTCACAGGGTAGGTTTACAATCGCTGCAAAGCATCACATCACCATCGCAGAGATCTATGAGACTGAACTGGTTGATATTGAGAAGGTGAGATTTCACATTTCTATTGTAACACTGTAACACAGATCTGGTCTTTACTGACACACAACAACACAAAACTCTACAAAGCTGAATCAGAAATGTTTCTACAGGATTGTGTAAGGATAAGCGACACCTTTGCCTGATGAAATGAAGTAAAGTATAAATATATTTCACGACATAGTCTGCAGTTAATAGTGACAACCATTGCACAAATGTCACTTCTGGGGGGAGGGGCACTGGAAACACAATTCACTATTCATACGAACAGGACACGGTTTCCATTTAGCTTATAAAATATGAAATATCCAGAAAACATTATGTTTATATTTCTGTAATTTTTGTTACCTGAATTTATGTTCATTTTAAAGCAAAACATTCCTCCTTTCTGATTAAATATTTTCATAAAGCTTATTCATATTTTATCTCCTAGGCAATTGCACATTATGAACAGTCTGCAGATTATTACAAGGGTGAAGAATCAAACAGGCAAGCTTCTGGAATATCTCTTCTTACTCCTTTACTTATAAAGCACCAACATATTCCACATCACGACAGGGACTGATTACACTTTAATCCCTGGGGAGCTCACAATCTATGGTTTCTTCCGCATTCACACACCCACACTATGGACAGTATTAAAGTTTTGAGTTAACTGTTAGTTGGATATAGAGACGGATATTCTGAGACAATTTGCAATTGGTTTTCATTTTTTATTATTTGTGGTTTTTGACTTATTTAGATTTTTATTCAGCAGCTCTCCAGTTTGCAATTTCAGCCATACATTGATTAGAATAAGAGACTGGAATATGAATAGGAGAGGCCTGAATAGAAAGAGGAGTAATGAGAAATAGCCAGAAAAAACATTTTTTTTAGATGGGGCCAGTGACCCCCATTTGAAAGCTGGAAGGAGTCAGAAGAAGAAGGCAGCAAATAATTCAGAAACTATAAAAAATAAATAATGAAGACCAATTGAAAAGTTGCTTAGAATTGCCCATTCTATAACATACTAATTAACTCCTTTAACAGCAGCCGTATAGCAGGCATAAGGGTGGGAGGAGCATACACAGTGGAAACTAATGGAGGTATGGGGAGAACATGAAAACTTGTAGATTGTACCCAGGCTAGAATTTATCCTAGGCCTCCGGCACCAGGGTTTGGGGTGTTTGCCAGCTTAAAAAATTTATTTTGAAATAATTAACTGTGATGTGACAGCAGTGGGTCAGACCATTCAGGAGGAGACCCCCATATATGGACTGATCTTTCAGTAAAAAACACCCAAGTTGTGACATGAGACCTGCTGAGTGTATATAATAGAAGGACTCATTGATTTACTTACTGTGGAGAAGAACTTGTATTTCCACTCTGTATTAATACTGCTGAAACCTCACAATCATGTCCTTACACATATCAACTTTGCTGTAGGTCTCCTGTGTGATTTGGAGCAAACGTTGTTACATCACGGGGCCACACTGACAATTCTGGGAATGTGCTGTAAATCGTCAGCTCTGCAGCCATTCACTGCTGTTATTCTTATTGGACTTAATGCTGGCTGAGACTTTTATAGGCACTCCTTAAAGGACAAGGGAAGTCTAAAATAGAATAAGGCTAGAAATGCTGTATTTTGTATACTAAACATAAACATGAACTTACTGCACCACAAGTCTAATCAAACAAATGATTTATGCTTTCAAAGTTGGCCACAGGGGGTCACCATCTTGTAACTTTGTTATACATCTTGGCCTGACCCTGACCGTGCACATGCTCAGTGTGGTCTGGGCTGCTTAGGGATCGTCATAAACAAAGCTGCTTGAATTCTGCATGGCTGGGAAGTAAGGCGGGGGCTCCCCCTGCTGTACATAAGTATGATTGTTTCCCTGCTCAGCAGTTAGGGACCGTCTGACAATTCCTATCCACAGCAGTAAATGAAGGGAGAATTTCACTGCATACAGTCAGGTTTCTTATAAAAACTGTACACATTTTTTAATTAAAGTATATTGGAGAAAGGTTTCTTTTTCATTAAAGAATGTAAAAATGGGATTTTATTGTTTTGCCTTTCCTTGTCCTTTAAAAAGGAGACCTGGTGCTAGAGGTAGAGCTATTGCTTAGACAATAATATTGACAGCAAGTTCTGGGATCACCAATAGAGCCCTTTCATATTTTGTTTTCTGATGCTTCTGTTGAAATATGTATTTCATTTCAGTTCTGCTAACAAGTGTCTGTTGAAAGTGGCGTCTTATGCTGCACAGCTGGAACAGTACCAAAAAGCTATTGAAATCTACGAACAGGTCAGTGCTTTTCATATGTGTATATATGGTATATATGGTATAAAATAGATCGTATGGTATTATATGGTAAATATATATTGTATGGTATATGGTGGTTTCAATAATACTGTCACATTGCAATCCAATCTGTTGTAACCACTGAAGGGCTGAGCAGTAAAACATAAACACTCGTTTTATTTCTCCATTGTGGAAAGATTCGTTCCAGGGTGAAAATAATTGTCTAGAAATGATCAGTGTTTTCCACTTTTAATAAATGTGGCAGTTTATAAAAACTGTTGGGAAAGCCTTGTGGAATTCCAGTTTTCATGCATAATGATTCTGCCCCACAGATTTATATCTAGCAAAATATTTTGATTTAAATTCATTTAAAAGCATGACAACATATTTGTGTAAAATCAAGTCCCTGTGGGTGCCGCATACTACTTTATGTTCTATATATCCTTTATGCTGGTATATATATATATATATATATATATATATATATATATATATATATATATATATATATATATATATATATATATATATATATATATATAGCACAAATATAATAGCATAAAGAACTCGGAGCAATCATGGGACCTACACCATTAAAGTTTTGCACTTAAATTAAATCCCATGAGTTCTCTGTGTTCTTTATTCTGATATCCTACTAGTAAATTAATATCATATTTTTCAATTATTTATCATATGTAGCCTGAGCACTGCTGGGATTTACTAGTTTCATTTTTTATTGAGCGATTAGTCTCTGTGTAGATGATCTAGCGAATAATCTGAAATAGAGGAATGGGACCTATTATCCAGAATGCTTGGAACTTCTGGATAAGGGGTCTTCTTGCAATGTAAATCTTAATACTTTGTCTACTAAAAACATTCATTTAAACATCAACAACCCAACAGGCTGGTTTTGCCTCCAATAAGGATTAATTATATCTTAGTTGATAATACTGTTTTATTATTACACAGAAAAAGGAAATTGTTTTTAAATATTTGGATTATTTGATTATAATAGAGTGTATGAGAGACAGCCTTTCCATAATTGCTCGGGACCGGGGGTTTTCTGGATAATGGATCTTTCTGTAATTTTGCTCTTCATACCTTAAGTCTACTAAAAAATCATATAAACATGAAATAAACCCAATAGGCTGGTTTTGCCTCCAATAAGGATTAATTATATCTTAGTTGGGATCAAGTACAAGCTACTGTTTTATTATTACTGGTATGGGACCTGTTATCCAGAATGCTCAGGACCTGGGGTTTTCTGGATAAAGGATCTTTCTTTAATTTGGATCTTGATCCCTTAAGTCTACTAGAAAATCATATAAACATGAAATAAAGTCAATAGACTGGTTTTGCCTCCAATAAGGATTAATTATATCTTAGTTGGGATCAAGTACAAGCGACTGTTTTAATTATTACATCAAAAATGAAAATAGTTTTTAAAAATTAGGATTATTTGATTATAATGGAGTCTATGGGAGATGGCCTTTCTGTAATTCAGAGCTTTATGGATAACGGGTTTCTGGATAATGGATCCCATACCGGTTTTGCAAATTTGATATTTCTTCTTGTTTCTAGTAGAATATGTTGTTTTTTTCTCAAATTGTCTGAAATTGTGTTTTTTTCCCAGATTGGTACAAGTACAATGGATAATCCTTTACTGAAATACAGCGCAAAAGATTATTTTTTCAAGGCTGCACTGTGTCACTTCATTGTGGATGAATTAAATGCCAAGGTGGGGAAAGCTTGTTTCTTTTCTATTGTCCTTTATATCTGCTCAATACATGTTTGCCTGTAACATTCACTTCTGTCTCGTTTGTGCTACTGGATCTCATGCAAATGATGTGCCTGTTTTATATTATTATTATTATCATCAGTCAGCTGTTAAACTATTGTATTATATATAAACTATAATGGGCCTCATATTGTATATAATATAGTGAATAAAGTAGCCCCTGTTGTAAAATAAAAGGGAACCAGGTGCTTGTATTCAGGTCATGGAACTCTGAGATTTCGGCAGGTCCTGTGAAACTAGTTACATCACTAAGCACCAATTATAACTGATGACATCACTAAACTCTGTTTACAAGGATTTAATTTGCAGGAAATTCATGACCCTTGTGTATTATAAGGTTTCATTTAAGGTTACTACATTTCTGGAGCAACGGCCTATTCAGTGGCACCTGAGTTTCACTCTCAATTTACATTAAAGGGGTGGTTCACATTTCAGTTAACTTTTAGTATGTTATGCAATGAACAATTTTTAAGCAACTTTTCAATTAGCCTTCATTATTTCTTCTTTATAGTTTTTTTAGTTATTTGCCGCCTTCTGACTCTTTCCAGTTTTCAGATGGAGGTCACTGACCCCATCTAAAAAAACAAATGTTCTGTAAAGCTACATATCTATTGTTATTGCTACTTTTTATTCCTCATCTTTCTATTCAGGCCTCTCCTATTCATATTCCAGTCTCTTATTCACATCAGTGTGTGGTTGCTAGGGGAATTTGGACCCTAGCAACCCGATGGCTGAAATTACAAACTGGAGAGCTGCTGAATAAAAAGCTAAATAACTCAAACACCATGAATAATAAAAAATGAAAACCAGTTGCAAATTGTCTCAGAATATCCCTCTCTACGTCCTACTAACAGTTAATTCAAAGGTGAACAACCAAGTAGAGGATTAAGTAGTTCTTACATTCCTCTGTTTCACAGCTCGCTCTGGAGAAGTATGAAGAAATGTTTCCTGCATTTACAGATTCAAGAGAGTGCAAGTTATTAAAGGTAAAGTAATAGTTCAACATCCCACACAGCAGAATTTGGACCTTTAAACATGCGTGTGACATGTATTTTATAATATATTGACCCCCGACACAGGATGATGCTCCTACAGCATGTTGTACTGGGGGATTAAAGGGATTCTGTCATGATGTTTTCCCATGAGAGTATCCCTTTAATGCGCGAGTTACTGAGGGATGAAGAGATGAAGGAGAATGGACTGCTGTATGTATTAAGGCAATGCTGGGAAATTCCTTTATTATTTCAGAACTAATTATATTTTCTTTTGCACAATTGTACAGAATTTGCTGGAGGCTCATGAAGAACAAAACTGTGATGCCTACACCGAAGCTGTAAGTAAAATCTGCCATTTCTCTGGGTATATCTGTATATTGTGTATCTGGATTCGGTGCATCCCTAATCTTAATAGGAATCTAAACAAAATGAATTTGCTGTAAACATGCTCAAGGTGTTTTTCTCAGCACTTTCTCTGAGCTGACACTAATTTTCTATTAGTGGTCTCTGAGATATTTGCACTTTTAGACTGCTAATACCTGGCATTCAGTTTAGCAGCTCAGTGACCTTATATGTCACCTGTAGCCATACAGGGCCCTTCTGGGCCAAGTTTAGAGTTTATTGGCCTGTTTATGGGCCCTCGTGGGTTTAAAAATCATATAAAGAAAAGGACAACATTGGCTCAATAATTTGGTTCTCATCCTGACTTCCTTCATTTACCAACGTTTGGCTCAATGTTCAGACAATTGTATCCGGTAGATATGACCCAGCTCAAGATGTGCATATAGGTGACCCTGCCAGACAAGCAGGTCGTTACAAATATATTAGAGTTGCTGATACCCTGACTTTGAACTGTAGCTGCTGAGGTGAAAGCCTGGTATTAGCAGTCTAAAACTGCACTCACCTCAGAAATCACTAATGATAGAGAATACATGTCCATAGCAAAAGTGCTTAGAGAAACAGTCTGAGTAAATTAACATAAAATAATATTTTTGGGTTGATAAACCGACATTTATTTGGATTGCTTCTCCTTTCTGTTCAGGTGAAGGAATTTGATTCAATATCGCGCTTGGATCAGTGGCTCACGACTATGTTGCTCCGTATAAAGAAATCCATTCAGGGAGATGGAGACGGGGACCTGAAATGAACAGGAGGGTGAAGCGCTGGAATGTTAACAGTTCTACCAACATTCTCACTCCAATTTTTTTTTTAAACAATTTATTTTGCAGACATCTCTTCAGTGCCAGTAAAGCCAATAGGATGACAGTGAGTAGAGATGACAGTTAACAGAGTCTCAAGGGATTTATGTGTTTATTTTCATTATATTTCTTTGTATAATTGTATCATAACAGGAATTAATATAGGGGCTAGAAAGTGACAGAACACAGATATATATATATATAGATATAGATATAATATTATTACAGGCCTCTGTATACCAAGGGGACAATATGGAATAACATCATGAGGCTGGGAGCCCACTCTCTGCTTCTAGGGCCACAATAAACTTGCTGTAAGTCGCTCCATGCCATAAAGGGAGGATGTCTCAGTAACCGCTCACTTGTACCCACACTGTAAGGGGCAGATCTTGGCATCATATGCAGGGCCTTTGCCTGTGTGTCAGGCTGCTGGGGTGCTGCCTGTGTAATAGGTGCAAATTCTGCCCATTAGTGCGTGTAACGCTTGAGCTTGACTTTAATGGGATCCTGTCATGGGAAAAAAAAAATTTCAAAACACATCAGTTAATTGTGCTGCCATTTCTCAAAAGAGCAAACAGATTTTTTTATATTTGAATTTAAAAATCTGACATGGGGCTAGACATATTGTCAATTTCCCAGCTGCCCCAGTCATGTTACTTGTGCTCTGATAAACTTCAGTCACTCTTTACTGCTGTACTGCAAGTTGGAGTGATATCAGCAGCCTAACAACAGAACAATGGGAAGGTAACCAGATAGCAGCTCCCTAACACAAGATAACAGCTGCCTGGTAGATCTAAGAACAACACTCAATAGTAAAATCCAGGTTCCACTGAGACACATTCAGTTACATTGAGTAGGAGAAACAACAGGCTGCCAGAAAGCAGTTCCATCCTAAAGTGCTGGCTCTTTCTGAAATCACATGACCAGGCAAAATGAGCTAAGATGCACCTACACACCAATATTACAACTAAATACACTTGTTGGTTCAGGAATGACATTTTATATTGTACAGTGAATTATTTGCAGTGTAATTTAGAAATAAAAACATCATAAAAATTAGGGATGCACCGAATCCACTATTTTGGATTCGGCCAAACCCCCGAATCCTTCTTGAAAGATTCAGCCGAATACCAAACCGAATTCTAATTTGCATATGCAAATTAGGGGTGGGAAGGGGAAAACATTTTTTACTTCCTTGGTTTGTGACAAAAAGTTATGTGATTTCCCTTCCCACCCATAATATGCATATGCAAATTAGGATTCGGCCTAATCCTGCTGAAAAAGGCTGAATCCTGGCCGAATCCCGGATTCGGTGCATCCCTAATAAAAATCATGACAGACTCCCTTTAATCAATGATCCCTGTAGTGCAGAGAATAATGTTTTTTTTGTCTGGGCCTCCTGTGATTTGTTGCACCTTCTTTCAAAAGGAAGTCCCAGGAAATACATTCCCCTATACAAGCAGAATAATGGAATTCATTTTGCCAATTTTTAATATATTTGAATAATTAACATTATTGTCTTGCTTTTTTTACTTTAAATCTTTTCAACTCCACCCAAGTTGGAAGAGATTTGTTTAACTTAAAGATTAGTTAAAAGAAATGCTGCGTTTTTAAATTAAAATTCAAACTTAAATAAGTTTTATTATAGCGGATTTCCTTTGCACAAGCAGAAAGGGTTGCGACAGGCTGAATCTCAATCTGCTTTCTGGGAATGTTCACATCAGAAAGTTAATTAAACCAGATCGAGTTCTGTCCACATTAAATCTGGAAATATATATATATGGGTAACTAAAGTGACATTAGGGAATGGAGTAGTGTCTTTATTATTTCTCTGCTCATGGAATGAACTGAACTTCATACTCTTTGATTTTGTGAACAATGACTTCTTTCCTGTGGTTCTTTTTATTATTCAACTGATCTGAGAACAGTATTTTTTGCACACTTGTGGAGATATGCATATTAACTTATTGTCAGTGTCATGTCGTGTCTGTGTTGTGTAACATTGTGTTAGAAATAGACTGTGTCAGCGTAACAATCGGCATGTGTGTGTTTCAGCAATCTATGGTCAGTTTCACACTATATAACACACAATCTGTCTTCCCTTTTAATGTGTAGAAATATTACTCCTACCTGAGCAGGAAACACTTATGTTGTTTGTGTGAACATGTTCATTTAATAAAGTGACAATGTGTAAGATTTGCTTTTGTTTCACTGAATAATTACATCTTTTATAAGCTAATGAAATAAGAAACTTTCTAAATACAATTAAATATTCTGCATTATTTCTGAAATAATCAAGTTTATCTTCACTATCCCTCTCTCAGTATCTGTTTCTCTTCATTCTCTCTTCATGCAGCAGTTGGGTGTCAGATATTCATTGACAGTTAGATCCAATATATCTTATAGGGGGGCTCCTTTTGCCTAGAAGATGTATTAGAGGTCACTCTATTAAACTCACCAGACATCATGTCTCTCTACATGCAGAATTTGTAGAAAAGGCAGTTATTCTGTTACATTTTGTTTGTACTGGAATCAGTTATTTGAGTGAGCTCTAATTCATCTTCTAGGAGGTTGGGTGTTAGATATTAATTGACAGTTAGATCCAATATATCTTATAGGGGGGGCTCCTTTTGCCTAGAAGATGTATTAGAGGTCACTATTAAACTCACCAGACATCATGTCTCTCTACATGCAGGATTTGTGCAAAATGCAGTTTTGTTACATTTTGTTTGTACTGGAATTGAGTGAGCTATCCAGTGCTAACAGTAGTGCTTATTTGAGAGTTGTAGTTCCCCAAAAATATTCCATTTGTTAGAGGTAATTGTGTCAAGAGCAGTGGCTTTAACTCCAGATTCACACAGAAGTCTGAATCACTCACTGCACTTGTACCTAAAAAATTGGAATTATTTGCAGAAAAGACACAACTGGATATTTTTAGCACAATTGCTATTGATTCGCATCAAAATGCAGCTGCACTCCTTTCACATTGCTCCATCATCCTACCCCCTTCATCGAGATTAATTATGCTGGTATTATGGGTAAAAACACTGCACTGTGGGTAAAAAATGGCAACTCAAAATGGCACTTTACGCTTTCAGTCGTAAGTAAGCCTTTATGTCTTATTCTAGAAGGAGTCGTTTTCTCTGCATCATATTTATTTTTGTTGGTGAACTTTGTCAATGTATTTACTCTCATTCAATTCTTCATACGTGCAGTATATAATCCCTCTGCCAATCTCTATACTGTGCATGTGCTCAGCTTCATTAGGTGAATGGGGTGCCTGAGAGCTGGTGCAGGGTAGTAGGTTAGCCATTAGAAGCACTGAGGGGTGATTTTATCTTTACTTGTCCTTTAAAAAAACATATCTTAGAAATCTGCTTTTCCACTTGCCATAGTGTTTAATGGTAATAAATAATATTTTCAAATAAAGACTGGAACAGAAATTTATTTATGCAGGAAATACATAAAAGAATTCAAACCCAGTCTGCAAATAAGTTATCTGTTTCCATTGAAACGCAAGAAGAGATTGCATTTGGGGAATTTGGTCGGACTAATTGGGAATGGTGGAAGGAGCCGCAGAACTACTGGAGATTTACGACAGCCTGAATGGCTTCTCCCTGCGCATGAAGAACAGTCAGGTGGTTTAAGGTGGTAGCGATGAAGACTTCTTGAGGTATAATGGCGCAGTCCGGCTTGCAGCCAATCAGAGAGGTCGAGCTATTTTCGGGCAACAAATCAATTGTTCCAGGAACCACAGTCAAATTGTGATAATGGCTGTTCTCTGAGTAAGTTCCTTTCTCTGCTCCGGGGTTAGGCAAGTCCTCTGGACCTTCCTCAGTCTGCTCACATTTCTGTCCTTCCTCTTTAGAGTCCAGAACTACCAGGAATGACTTCCATGGCGTGTTTTTGTCATGGATCTGAAACAAACAAACATACGTGTCAATCACATGTACCCAGAAAAGAAAAAAAGTTACTCGTGTGCTGCAGTAAGTAAAGTAGTAGTCTCAAGCCTTCCCATGCAGACTTCTTCGAAATTTTAGTGGAGGCAGATGAGAGCCTTTAGGTGATGAAAGCATTTCCTGGTCTGCTTGTTTGAACTGTATATTAAAGGGATATTGTTGCGGTTTTTTAAAAACACATCAGTTAATAGTGCTGCTCCAGCAAAAATCTGCACGGAAACCAGTTTTTTATACAATTTATAAAGATTTTCTTATATTTAATTTTGAAATCTGACATGGGGCTAGACATATTGTCAGTTTACCAGGTGCACTCAGTCATGTGACTTGTGCTCTGATAAACTTCAGTCACTCTTTACTGCTGTACTGCAAGTTGGAGTGATAGCAACTCCCTGACATCTCTGCTAAAAAGAAAGCAAGTGTATTTCTAAATAGTGTAAATGTCTCTTACTGAAGTGTGTCTGCGCAGAGTGGACTGATCAGTGAAGGTGCGCTGGCATGCGTTACACATGAATGGTTTTTCTCCGGTGTGGATGCGATGGTGTCGCTGTAATGCGTTCAGTTGGGTGAACTGCTTTCCGCACTGGTCACAGCAATACGGCCGTTCTCCTAAAAGCAAAATGACAAATCTCACAGTAGAAACAATCCTGAATATTAAGAAAAAGATTCCATTTGTTATCAATACATTACTTGTGAACAAAGAGAACACGGCTTTTGTCTAAATATTATTATTCATATCCCTCTATTGCTACAGCACTGACAGTCACAAATTATACAAGACTAGCGATGCACTGAATCCAGGATTCGGTTCGGGATTCTGCCTTTTTCAGATGGATTCGGCCGAATCCTTGTGCCTGGCCGAACCAAATCCTAATTTGCATATATAAATTAGGGCTGGGTAGGGAAATCACGTGACTTTTCATCACAAGAATTTTTCCCACCTTTTCCTTTCCTGACCCTAATTTACATATGCAAATTCGGTTCGGTATTCGGGGAATCTTTCACCAAGGATTCGGCCGAATCCCAAATAGAGGATTCGGTGCATCCCTATCCAAGACTTATATCTGTAACCTGTGTGACGTAGCCTTTATACCTGTAAGTGGGAAATATCATCATATGTAGATGTTGCAATGATCCGTTAGTGTCTAGTAATAGCCCAGTATGAATATTTTGTTTATACAGAGTCCATTATAAGGATGTCGCTGAATACTCTGGATTTACATACTGGATGAACATGCCACACTGACTCGTTGTGGAGGAACTAATTGGAGCTGAGACACAGTCATAATTTGACACTGAAGAGCTTACTATCAGTGATCGGGTGTGTAAGGCCTTCATTTACTGACAATATGTAATGTAACTTTTTTTTATCTTTGGGCGTCAGAGCAGCTAAAATATCAGACTAATTTTTACACTCGTTCTAATCATTATGCAAATATCTCAGCACAAGGAGTTCATTCTAAAAAGGGGGTTTTCACCTTCAAACAACTAGTTTTCAGATACTTAACCCGAAATAACGACTTTTTCAAACGACTTTCTATTTGTGACCATTTTTTCTAATATTGAAGTGTAAAGTGTCATTTTTCACCTTCTGAAGCAGCTCTGGTAGGGGGTGTCGCCGACCCTGTAAACTATACATTTAATTGATACATTTCTTATCTTTGTCCCTGCTGAGCAGAATCCGAGTGTCATTAAAGGCAGCTGTTAGACTTGATACAATAGTTACACTTATTCCCTATAGATCCTACTGACAAATGGATCAACTAAATGTTTCAAAATTGTAACAGTTCAGAATCTGCCCCTGAATTACTGAGCTGTCAGACTCAAACACCAGAGACACCAACATTCAACTTTACACTTAGATTTAGAAAAAACAGTAAAAAATAAATAATGGAAAGTAATTGAAAAAAGTCTTTATTTCTGGGGAACAATCTGAAAACAACTGAATTGAAAAAAAGTGTTTGGAAGGTGAACAACCCCTTTAAGGAATAAAGTGCAAGTGTGAACTCCCCCAGATGTGGCACAGGAATAACCAGAACTGAGAGGTTCACTAACTAATGAGAGGCAGTATCAGAGCTCCAGACCCCTCAGAGTCATATAAAAAACAAGGTCTGTATTTTGTTACCTGTGTGGACCTTAATGTGCTGGTAAAGGGAATTCCTTTGTGCAAATGTTCTACAGCAGAAATCACATTTAAATGGTTTGGAGCCGGTGTGGATACGATTGTGATGCTTTAAATATTCTTTGGAGGCAAAACTCTTCCCGCAGGTTTCACACATAAAAGGCTTTTCTCCTAAAACACAAAAACAAAAGTCAACACAAAAAAAAAAAACATTTATGGGAGGCTCGAAATAGAATTTCTGGTTGCTGAAAGTTTTCCCATTAGCATTTCATTGGAGGAAAAGGACCATTAATTGCTTCCCATTCCAGTCCATTAAGAGTCTTATGGCTTTTTGGCCCATAATATTAAATAATGTGAGAGACGAGGGACTTTTACTTAAGTTACCCATAAGGCAACAGCTTCTTCATACCTTAAACTAAAGAGCAGATTAGAGAATCAGGGTCATCATCTCAGACATGGATCAGGCCCAGTTGAGAATGCTCCAATCAGAAGACCTTAAAGGAAATGTTAAAAGAGAACTATCTAAAAGTAGTAATTATGTGTATAAATGACTAATCAGCCTTATATTGTGACATTTCTATTCTATGTGTACTGTATATTGTGAGTGGCTCCCTAAGCTCAGTAAGTGACAGCAGCACAGAGCATGTGAATCAGTGAATCAGCAGAAAAGAAGATGGGGAGCTACTGGGGCATCTTTGGAGACACAGATCTTTACTGCTAAAGGGCTGTGGTTGCCTTGGGCTGGTACAGAAGCACAAAACATCATGTACAACATTTCTACCTACTTCTTTAGTTAGGCTTTAGTTCTCCTTTAAAAGTAAGTAAGCTTTATCAGAAAGGTCTATATAAAATACACCAGTAACCCCTCAAAGTAATGTTGCTCTGAGTCCTCTGTCAAACATCACATTTCTTTCCTTCTATTGTGTACTCATGGGCTTCTGTATCAGACTAACTGTTTTCAGCTTAAACCTCCAGGGCTAGGGCTTGATCATGCTCAGTTTGCTCCTCTCTCCCCCTCCCTGCTGTAATCTGAGCTCAGAGCTATGAGTGAGCACGGAGAGACTCAGACAGGAAGTGATGTCACACCAAGCTAAGATGGCAGCTGCTACCCTAAACAAACAGAGAGTTTCTAGAGCTGTTTACTCAGATATGGTAAAGCATTCTATAGAATATAGTGTTATAACTTGTATTGTTGTGGCTAATCTATTGGCAATAAACTGCTTCAGTAGCTTTCCTTCTACTTTAAGTGGTGTGAGATGGTGACCCCCAAACCCACTGTGCTACTCTACACTTAAACCATGCTGTTCTGGAGAGGGGAGGGATCTGGAGGGCAAAAGGAATTAGAAGAGGCTTTTGTTCTCCTTTAAACGCTATTACTATTGGTTGGTGAATCCTGATCCCCAGACCTTTTGTGTAACATTCCGTCTGTAGCAATGACTTACCTGTGTGGCACCTTTTGTGGTAGATGAGCATGTGGTTCTGTGTGAATCTGGCATCACATTCATCACAAACAAACGGCTTCTCTCCAGTGTGAGTTCTGAATAGATACAATAAATAAACACAATTGCTTTATGACTGTATATATATCGGCATTGTCTCTGTGTGGCACACATTCTGCCGTTCCATCTTCACAGACTGAGCATTTCAGAAGCCGTGAATAAACTGCCATAACGACACATTCATGGGACACGTTACTCACCAGTTGTAGACAGGGGCGATTCTGGCTATAATGCCGCCTGAGGCGGCCTTCTTTCGCCGCCCCCACCCCTCCCCACGGCACTAACCTTTATAGCGCCGGAGAGGGCAGGGGCGGTCCACGACGCTTAGTGCAGAGAGCGCAATAGCGCTCTCTGCACTAGAAGAGCCGAATTTCCGGTTTGAAAACCGGAAATTCGGCTCTTAGTTACCAGGAGCGGCATTTTTGCCGCCCCTGGCAACCAGGGGGGCGCTGCCGCCTGAGGCGAGTGTCTCAACTCGCCTCATTGGTGGAGCGCCCCTGGTTGTAGAGTTACACACAGCACAGATACAAAGAAACACCACGCCATTGGCTGACAATTCCATTCTTTAAACCACATCATATTTTAGTCAACCCCTTTTCCCCACAACAGTCAGCAAGGAATCAATACTCAACGGGGTGAGAATTCATGTTACACTAGAAGGGGTCTAACACGTTAGGAATCAGAGCTTCTCTTTCTGCCACTAGTCACACTATTACACAACCAAACTTTCCCTGTATATCAGAATTTACTTTTTTAATATAGAAGGAATGTGCTTAAAAAAAAGTAGTGTTTTGGGCTATTTATTGAAAACTTCAGCAAAACCTCTACTAGTCCGGCTCATCTGTTCCAATTCCCACTGCCTCTATTCCCAGGCTGTGCAATCAGCTCACTGCACTGTAGGACAGGAACCAATCAGCAGCTAGCAGGACCTGATAGGGAACTGAAGCCTGTCTGTGCTTGTGTGACTGCAGGGCTGTGATTGGCTGTCCCCCTCCTACTGTGCTTCTGGCAAGGACCAATAGAACACATCCATTCTTTCATTTGAAACACAGAAAAGGACAGTAGAAGGTCAATAGGGAGCTCCAAAAAAAGGGGCCATTCTTAAAGATATTATTATATTATTACAGGTACGGGACCTATTATCCAGAATGCTCGGGACCTGGGGCTTTACGGATAATGGATCTTTCCGTAATTTGGATCTTCATACCTTAAGACTACTAGAAAATCATGCAAACATTAAATAAATCCAATAGGCTGGTTTTTCTTCCCTGAGGCACAAGAGCTAGCAGTGTTTGCATTTCGATTCTTGCTTTTCCCAGACTGCACTGCAGCTGTGATGTCATTCCATACCTTAAATGTGTTTTGAGGGCAGATGTCTGAGAGAACTTGGCTTGGCAGTGTGTGCAGCTGAAAGGCTTGTCGCCTGTGTGTGTTCTCTCATGGAGACTCAGTGATGTCTTTGAGCTTAACCCTTTCCCACAGAGCTTACAATAATGTCTCTCCCGCCCGCCCTCGTGGACCTGGATGACGTGGCGCTTGATGTCTTTTTTCCGCTTGAACTTTTTTCCGCACATCTCGCAGGGGAAGCGCCGCTCGTTGCTGTGAACGTGTCGCTGGTGACTCTTCAGGTTGCAGCCGTTGGCAAACGTCTGGCCGCAGACGTCGCATCGATACACAGTCTCTGAGTCCAAGTGATCCTGTCTCGAGTGTTTCAGGAAACTTTTTTCATCGGCAAATGTCTTTCCACACACGGGACAGGACACCGCGGCGGCACTTTGGTCGTTATTGTCGCTGTTTTTGGAACTCTCGCTGTCCTCACAGTGACTGTCATCCTCAGCCCCATTCTCAGCTCTAACACTCTCCTCGCTCTGCTCCTCTGCTGCCGCCATATTGCTTGAGAGCTGCACACCATCACCGCTGTTTTCCATTGGCTGAGTCTGAGCGACGTTCTGCTGCTCGCGGAGCTTCCTTGTATATTTCTTTTTAGGGATCTCTACCACAGCTTTTTTACCAGACACCCGTCCTGTGGATCGTTTTGGTTTGGCTTGTGACCTTTTCAGCCCCTCCTTTTTCTTTTCTGTATTTCCTTCAGTTGCTATAAAAGCTGTATCCATACACTCCTGATCCACACACTCCTGATCCACACACTCCTGATCCACACTGAACAGAGGAGTGGGGTCAGTGACCCGTGTGGGTGCTGCTGGAGCCTGTAGTCCAGTCAGGGGGTTTAACGTCAGCGTGTTTATATCTTCTTCCACTTCTTGCACCTCAGAGATATTCTGGAGATCTAACCACACGGACTCGAGCATCTGCTTTTTTAGCTGGAAACAGGTTTCGGCTAATTCTGGGCATCGGAGTTTTTCCGCCACGTCCATCATTCGCTGCACCCGTTCTTCCTCCACCTCCACCTTGGCGGTGTACACGAAATCAAGGAAAGAGGCAAAATCCTCCGAGGGCATTTCGCAGAGGTTTATATAAGCGTTTGGACAATCCAGAATGTTCTGGTTAATAAACAGCTCCTTGAAGTATTTGCTGGAAGCTGCGAGGACAGATTTGTGGGCGCTGAAGTCCATTTTGGAGCCGTGATGCTCCACTCGCACAGTCACGTCGCAGAGCTGTCCCAGTAATCGCAGCTGATACATTTCATTCAGAAGTTTCCCGGGTAACGACTTGGACTCCAGCAGGACGCCGCTGCTTTCCATGGTCATTCTGGGATGGGACGCGGCTGCAATAGAAACAAAATGAGGGATCAGGGGAAATAAAATGCATTTAAAGGGCAAGTCCCATTAGTAATGTGGCCGGGGGTCTGAGAGTGAATTCATCTCATTCTAGAACAAACCCCCATATGGAATAACAGGCAGTAAGGTTTGCAGGAGGGAGCAGTAACCAATGGCAACCAATAGGCTGTTTGCGTTTAATCAGGTGACCAGACAACGCTTGCTGCTGATTGGTTGCTATGGTTACTGCTCCTGGTCAGACGCAGCGCCATTTATAGCAAAACCCCCAATATATGAGCACCCCCGGCCTCCTCTCTGTCTTGTGCTCAAATAAGGGGGGTCGGGTTTGTTTCCAAATGAAAGGACGTGAGACTGGGGGTTCCCGAATAGAACAGCGGCTTGGTGACAGCAGGAGGGGGATAAACGCACTGCCCCGCACCCCGAAACCGCTACTTTCACGTCCCTCAAAGCTCTTACCTACAAATCCTCCCGTCTCACAAAATATCTCCACGCCGGAAGTCTCATCACGCGATAATGCGGCGTCACGACTACACGTAGAGGCAGAGACGCGTCACGTAGCCGCCTTGTGGGCGTGACGAGCAGCGACGGCGTATGTTACGTAAGCGGAAGCGGCAGTTCTCACACACGGTCTGATTTCCTCTGCTTTTGTCCTGGAATAAAGAAGTGTTTCTATTGGTTGCGCGCCATTAGCTGCCAGTGTTACCTCACAAGTCTGTGACATTATGTGATTCCTACAACACGTCTGGTGCAGAGATGGAGCAGTGACAAGAGTACGACGTTATTATTGTGCTACAGACATTGGGCCCAACTCCTTATTGTACTCGAAGTGCTGAGAAAGTTCTGCTGTAAAACTCACTATTCAACTGCTGCTTTAGCTTTACATTAGTAACTTATACACTGGCTACTTCTAAGCAGCTTTGCAATTGGTCTTTATTGTTTATTAATGATTTGCCTTCTGACTCTTTCCAGCTCTCAAATGGGGGCCACTGACCCACCTAAACACAAATGCTCTGTAAGGCTCCACATTTAGGGGCAGATTTATCAAGGGTCAAAATTTCAAAGTAAAACAATTCAAAGTAATTTTTTGAATACTTTCTACCATCAAATAGGATACTACGACTTCGAATTTACATCGACTTCGATTCAAAGTAAAAATCGTTCGAATATCCGACCATTTGATAATCGAAGTACCGTCTCTTTAAAAAAAACTTCGACTTCAATACTTGGCCGAATGAAACCTGCCGAAGCGCAATGTTAGTCTATGGGGACCTTCTACAGCAGTTTTCTATGTTTTTGAAGTCGAAAGTAAAAATCGTTCGATTTTACTTCGACCGCACGCAGAATAGCCAAATTCAATGAAAAAAAGTTTGAATTCGAAGTATTTTAATTCAATGGTCGAATTTCGAAGTATTTTTTACTTCGAAATTCGACCCTTGATAAATCTGTCCCTTACTGTTACTGCTACTTTTTATTCCTCATCTTTCTATTCAGGCCTCTCCTATTCCAGTCTCTTATTCAAATCAGTGCTTGGTTGCTAGGGGAATTTGGACCCTAGTAACCAGATGGCTGAAATGACAAACTGAAGAGCTGCTGAATAAAAAGCTAAATAAGTCAAAAACCACAAATAATAAAAAATGAAAACCAATTACAAATTGACTCAGAATATCCCTCTCTGCATCATATTAACAGTTAATTTAAAGGTAGCATCTCCTTTAATTTAACGTTTAGTATGTTATAGAATGGCCCATTCTAAACAACTTTTTAATAGGTCTTCGCTATTTATTTTTTATAGTATTTGAAGTATTTGCCTTCTTCTTACTCTTTCCAGCTTTCATATGGGGGTCACTGACCCCATCTAAAAAACAAATGCTCTGTAAGGCTACAAATGTATTGTTATTGCTACTTTTTATTCCTCAGGCCTCTCCTATTCATATTCCAATCTCTTATTCACATGGGATGATAAACGTTGCCTTAAATATGTTGTTCCCCTTTAAATTAACTGTTAGTATGATGTACAGAGGGATATTCTGAGGCAATTTGCAATTGGTTTTCATTTTTTATTATTTGTGGTTTTTGACTTATTTAGCTTTTTATTCAGCAGCTCTCCAGTTTGTAATTTCACAAATCTGGTTGCTAGGGTCCATATTCCCCTAGCAACCATGCACTGATTTGAATAAGAGACTGGAATATGAATAGGAGAGGCCTGAATAGAAAGATGAGTAATAAAAAGTAGTATGGGACCTGTTATCCAGAATGTTTAGGACCTGGGGTTTTCCAGATAATGGATCTTTCCATAATTTGGATCTTCATACCTTAAGTCTACTAGAAAATCATATAAACATGAAATAAAGCCAATAGGCTGGTTTTGCCTCCAATAAGGATTAATTATATCTTAGTTGGGATCAAGTACAAGCGACTGTTTTATTATTACACAGAAAAAGGAAATCAGTTTTTAACATATTTGAATTATTTGGATAAAATGGAGTCTATGAGAGACGGCCTTTGTGTAATTTGGAGATTTCTGGATAACCGATCCCGTACCTGTAATCACAATACATCACAGGTTACTGAGAAAGAGCAATATAGCTGAGTGTTAGCCTGAAACAAGTCATGGGAATAAAGTGATTATCTTGAGCAAGTTCTACCCTATGTCTCTCTCTCAGTAACTGCGATGCCTATAATTATAATGTACAGCAGTGTATAGAATATATAATACACAAGAGCCATGAATATCTTGTAAATTATATCCTTAGAAACGGTAAATTCTGATGTCATCAGTTATAAACGGTGAGTTCTGATGTCATTCCTGTCACATGACTCACTGAAACTTGTGTATTATAATAAATAAAGTTCCCCCAGTTGCAAAATATAAGGATATTAGACATTAAGCCCGTTAAATTAACGGGCGCTAGAACATATGTAGTCAAATTTACGATTTGGTCGGCGAACGGTAACGTATTTACATTTTTCAGACTAACACCCACAATGGTAAAACACGCCACATCGTAAGGGTGCGAAGTTGCGCGTCTATCTACTTCGCTAGCGTAAATTCGCCAGAGACGGTCCGTGGCGCACATGCGCATTAGCGCAATCCCACGGACACAGGGACTGGACGCAGAGACACTTCAACTTTATTATATAGGATTAGAAGTTACCTCGGAGTTCCATGACCTGTATAAAAACACTTGGCCTTCAGCCTCGTACTTTTATATGGTCATGAAACTCCTCGGTAACTTATAATATCCTTATATTTTACAAGAGGGGGTACTTTATTCACTATATAATCAATCTAAGGCAGAGTTGTGATTGGCTATAGACATTCTAATCTAAATCTGAGGACTGCATGCGTACCCCTAATGTGTAACACAAGACAGGGTGTATAGGGTAGGGATGCGCTGAATCCACTATTTTGGATTCCGCTGAATCCTTCGCGTAAGATTCGGCCAAATACCGAACCCTAATTTGCATATATTTGAATATGCAAAGTAGGAGTGGAAAGGGGGAAACATTTTTTACTTGTTTTGTGACAAAGTCACACAATTTCCCTCCCCACCCCTAATTTGCATATGCAAATTAGGATTCGGTTCGGCCGGACAGAAGGATTTGGTGAATCCGAATCCTGCTGAAAAAGGCCGAATCCTGGATTCAGTGCATCCCTAGTATAGGGGGATCTGTGGGTGACAATCCTGACTTATTCACCAATACAACTGATCAGATAAACGTCAAGAGGCGCTTAAAGCTTTGGGGAATTGCCTCTCTGGGGTGCTCATTTTCATGAATAATATTTAATGAAATGACCAGTTTAAAGGGGTTTGTACCTGAGCCCTGACTGCTCTCTGCCCATTACATTGTGTGTCTGGGCCAATACTTTTCACTTGAACTTGTAGAAGTCAAATTCATAAATCTGCTGAAACATAAGGATCCCAACATTATCTGATGCCCAATCCTTCTGTTCTCTACCATTCAGTCCAGTTGTTCCCCCGAAATTCATGAGCTCTGACTCCAGCCCAATCACAATAGAGAACAATATGTTACAATATTCTCTGAGATAATTATATTTCTATGTAGGGGGCACATCTCCCTTTTCAATAGGAAAGTATTTCTGTTGCTGGAGACTTAGAGCTGTGTGTGTATCTACAGACAGACCCAGAAATCCTTGGACAGACACAACTTTTTTCTAATTTTGGTTCTGTACATGATCACAGTGAATTTTAAATGAAAACTCCAGACTTTCAGCTTTAATTCAGTGGGTTGAACAAAAAGATTGTATATAAATGTGACAAACTAAAGCCTTTTTTTAACACAATCCCTTCATTTCAGGGGCTCAAAAGTCATTGGACAAACGGAAAATCAAATGTTCATGTCTAATAGTTTTTTGCTGACAATGACAGGCTGAAGTGTTGAACTCATGGACATCAGCAGATTCTGGGTTTGCTCCTGTTTAAAGGAACAGTAACACCAAAAACTGAAAGTGTTTTAAAGTAATGAAAATATAATGTAGTGTTGCCCTGCACTGGTAAAATTGATCTGTTTGCTTCAGAAACACTACTATAGTTCATATAAACAAGCTGCTGAGTAGCAATGGCGGAAATTGAAAAAAGGCTATATGGCACAGGATAAATAATGGATAACAGATAACATTGTGTTCTACGGAGCTTATCTGCTATCTGCTGTGTAACTTGAGCCGTTTCTCTTTTGAATGGCTGCCCCCAGGGCTACACAGCAGCTTATTTATATAAACTATAGTAGTACTTATCTGTTATCTACTGTGTATCCTGTGCTTGAATGGCTGCCCCCAGGGCTACACAGCAGCTTGTTTATATAAACTATAGTAGTACTTATCTGTTATCTACTGTGTATCCTGTGCTTGAATGGCTGCCCCCAGGGCTACACAGCAGCTTGTTTATATAAACTATAGTAGTACTTATCTGTTATCTACTGTGTATCCTCTGCTTGAATGGCTGCCCCCATGGCTACACAGCAGCTTGTTTATATAAACTATAGTAGTACTTATCTGTTATCTACTGTGTATCCTGTGCTTGAATGGCTGCCCCCAGGGCTACACAGCAGCTTGTTTATATAAACTATAGTAGTACTTATCTGTTATCTACTGTGTATCCTGTGCTTGAATGGCTGCCCCCAGGGCTACACAGCAGCTTGTTTATATAAACTATAGTAGTACTTATCTGTTATCTACTCTGTATCCTGTGCTTGAATGGCTGCCCCCACGGCTACACAGCAGCTTGTTTATATAAACTATAGTAGTACTTATCTGTTATCTACTGTGTATCCTGTGCTTGAATGGCTGCCCCCAGGGCTACACAGCAGCTTGTTTATATAAACTATAGTAGTGTTTCTGAAGCAAACACAGCAGTTTTACTAGTGCAGGGCCACACTGCATTATATTTTTATTACTTTAAAACAATTTAATTTTTTGATGTTACTGGTCCTTTAATGCTCTGCCAGGTCTTTACTGCAGCCGCTTCTTTCACTTGCTGTTTGTTTGTGGCCTTTCTGTCCCAAGTTTAGTCTTCAACAAGTGAAATGCAGCTTAATATATATTTATGTGAGCACATGCCTTAAACATCCATTTAATAACCTTTATATCACAATAAAGGGTTTGTGCTGGATTGGAAATAAAAAGGCAGATGTAATGTTATATAGTTTCCACCTGGGGGAGCTCTAGGCTTTCTCAGACAGTGAATACATTCCATGTACAAGTTGGGGTTCATATCATTTCATGAGCCAAAGCTGCTTGTAACTATGGTTTAGAAATGATTATTAGAAAATGAATTGGCCATTTACACTCAAAAGAAATATATTTACAGACAACTGAAGATATGAGAAAAAATTCTTTATATTTTAAATAGTAAAACATACATCAAAAACATTTTTGCCATTCAGTATAGTACATGTACAGCAGTATAAGCAAAGATATAAATACCAACCAGCAAAGTATTTCAAGGCAAAAAGGAAAAAAACACAAGAACTTACTCCTTTGTAGTCGTGTTTGCAGAGCCCTCCATTAATCTGTATTTTAGATATTATTTATCTGTCCTCTGTTTCTTAATTGGAGTTATCAAATTTAAATGGTTAATATTCCTATTTCTCAGCCATTTTTGGAACATTATACAGGTGTGGGACCTGTTATCCAGAATGCTCAGGACCTGGGGTTTTCCAGATAAAGAATCTTGTAATTTGGATCTTCATACCTTAAGTCTACTAGAAAATCATATAAACATGAAATAAAGCCAATAGGCTGGTTTTGCCTCCAATTAGGATTAATTATATCTTAGTTGGGATCAAGTACAAGCGAATGTTTTATTATTACAGGTATGGGACCTGTTATCCAGAATGCTTGGGACCTGGGGTTTTCCAGATAACAGATCTTTCTGTAATTTGGATCTTCATGCCTTAAGTCTACTAGAAAATCATATAAACATGAAATAAAGCCAAGAGGCTGGTTTTGCCTCCAATAAGGATTAATTATATCTTAGTTGGGATCAAGTACAAGTTACTGTTTTATTATTACAGGTATGGGACCTGTTATCCAGAATGCTCGGGATCTGGGCTTTTCCAGATAATGGATCTTTCTGTAATTTGGATCTACTAGAAAATCATATAAACATGAAATAAAGCCAATAGGCTGGTTTTGCCTCCAATAAGGATTAATTATATCTTAGTTGGGATCAAGTACAAGCGACTGTTTTATTATTACACAGAAAAAGGAAATTATTTTTTTAAAAGTTGGATAATTTCAATATAATGGAGTCTATGACAGCCTTTCTGTAATTTGGAGCTTTTTGGATAATGGGTTTCTGGATAACGGATCCCCTACCTGTATTTAATAAATGGAATATAAATTGGGGTGTTGCTGGTTAAGTGAGAAGGTGCGAGTGAGCAATACATTGTGATCATGAGTGTGATGTTGTGAGGCTGCACAGTAAGTGCTGGAGACAAGGTTTAAAGGGGAAGTAATGCCCCTGAGTCAGAGCAAAGAGAGCTGGAGACAGCGGATCCTTACTGTATATCAGCTGGAGGCATGCAGCTCCTTGTTCCTAGATGTTGTGCTTTAGTTAGTAGGGCAGTGTTAGTTGTCTTCATTGTCTGACTCCCAACTGAATGGTTATTTGGGAAGCCTCTCTGCAGCTGGATGTAATGAATTCATCTCTGGCACTTGCTACAAGTCCTATTTATCTGCTCGTACATATGGACTGAGGCACAAGATACCTGTAAGATTCGCCTGGGGTGTGTCTTCGTGCAGGAGGGGCGCAGGCACGGCCGACGGTGACGTCATCTCTTCTGAAGTGTCGCTGGCGTCATTGCGTCGGTGCAGATACTGAGCGTTGTGACACCTGCGTCATGACTTCATCACTAGTCGCCAGATTTGAATTTTTGGAGCCAAATTACCTTTAAATAGCCAATTCTCCATTTTGGCAGTGCCCAATCTGGCTTCAGTTTACTGTTCCTGCGAAGTGTTACTATTGTCTTTGAATTCCTGGTTTTTGACTCCTGCTTGACTTTCACTTAATTCCTGCCTTGACCTTTTTGCCTGTTCTTCGACTACGTTTTGCCTAATCCTTGCCGGTACCTCGTTTATGGACTTTAACCATTTTTTCACAATATCTCCTTGTTGGTTCCGCAGCAGAAAACCCAGGGCCCCAAAAGGACGTCGGGGAACATCAGAATCCGCAGGGGTGCCCTGTGCATCCGAGTGTACCCACGGCTTTAAAGGAAAACTATACCCCCAAAACAATGTAGGTCTCTATAAAAATGTATTGCATAAAACAGCTCATGTGTAAAACCCTGCTTCATGTAAATAAACCATTTTAATAATAATATACTTTTTTTGTAGTATGTGCCATTGAGTAATCATAAATAAAAAAATTGCCATTTTAAAAAATAAGGGCCGCCCTCCTGGGATCATACGATTTACTGTGCACACAAACATACCAACAAACTATACATGTTAGGTCACATGAGCCAATTAACAGACAGAGTTATGTCTTTTGCTTCAACACTTTTTCCTGTTACAGTTAGAGCTGCAGTATTTCTGGTCAGGTGATCTCTTCCTGTTACAGTTAGAGCTGCAGTATTTCTGGTCAGGTGATCTCTTCCTGTTACAGTTAGAGCTGCAGTATTTCTGGTCAGGTGATCTCTTCCTGTTACAGTTAGAGCTGCAGTATTTCTGGTCAGGTGATCTCTTCCTGTTACAGTTAGAGCTGCAGTATTTCTGGTTAGGTGATCTCATCCTGTTACAGTTAGAGCTGCAGTATTTCTGGTCAGGTGATCTCTTCCTGTTACAGTTAGAGCTGCAGTATTTCTGGTCAGGTGATCTCTTCCTGTTACAGTTAGAGCTGCAGTATTTCTGGTCAGGTGATCTCTTCCTGTTACAGTTAGAGCTGCAGTATTTCTGGTCAGGTGATCCCTTCCTGTTACAGTTAGAGCTGCAGTATTTCTGGTCAGGTGATCTCTTCCTGTTACAGTTAGAGCTGCAGTATTTCTGGTCAGGTGATCTCTTCCTGTTACAGTTGGAGCTGCAGTATTTCTGGTCAGGTGATCTCTTCCTGTTACAGTTAGAGCTGCAGTATTTCTGGTCAGGTGATCTCTTTGTGTTACAGTTAGAGCTGCAGTATTTCTGGTCAGGTGATCTCTTCCTGTTACAGTTAGAGCTGCAGTATTTCTGTCAGGTGATCTCTTTGTGTTACAGTTAGAGCTGCAGTATTTCTGGTCAGATGATCTCTTCCTGTTACAGTTAGAGCTGCAGTATTTCTGGTCAGGTGATCTCTTCCTGTTACAGTTAGAGCTGCAGTATTTCTGGTCAGGTGATCTCTTCCTGTTACAGTTAGAGCTGCAGTATTTCTGGTCAGGTGATCTCTTCCTGTTACAGTTAGAGCTGCAGTATTTCTGGTCAGGTGATCCCTTCCTGTTACAGTTAGAGCTGCAGAATTTCTGGTCAGGTGATCTCTTCCTGTTACAGTTAGAGCTGCAGTATTTCTGGTCAGGTGATCTCTTCCTGTTATGGTTGAGCTGCCAGTATTTCTGGTCAGGTGATCTCTTCCTGTTACAGTTAGAGCTGTAGTATTTCTGGTCAGGTGATCTCTTTGTGTTACAGTTAGAGCTGCCAGTATTTCCTGGTCAGATGATCTCTTCCTGTTACAGTTAGTAGCCTCGCAGTATTTCTGGTCAGGTGATCTCTTCCCTGTTACAGGTTATGAGTTTGGCAGTATTTCTCGGTCAGGTGATCTCTTCCCTGTTATGGTTAGAGGCTGCAGTATTTCTGGTCAGGTGGATGCTTCTTCCTGTTATTCAGTTAGAGCCTGTATGTATTTCTGGTCCAGGTGATTCTGGTACTGTAGGCTTCAGTATTTCTGGTCAATTCTTCCTGTTACAGTTAGAGCTGCAGTATTTCTGGTCAGGTGATCTCTTCCTGTTACAGTTAGAGCTGCAGTATTTCTGGTCAGGTGATCTCTTCCTGTTACAGTTAGAGCTGCAGTATTTCTGGTCATGTGATTCTCTTCCTGTTACAGTTAGAGCTGCAGTATTTCTGGTCAGGTGATCTCTTCCTGTTACAGTTAGAGCTGTAGTATTTCTGGTCAGGTGATCTCTTTCTGTTACAGTTAGAGCTGCAGTATTTCTGTCAGGTGATCTCTTGTGTTACAGTTAGAGCTGCAGTATTTCTGGTCAGATGATCTCTTCCTGTTACAGTTAGAGCTGCAGTATTTCTGGTCAGGTGATCTCTTCCTGTTACAGTTAGAGCTGCAGTATTTCTGGTCAGGTGATCTCTTCCTGTTACAGTTAGAGCTGCAGTATTTCTGGTCATGTGATCTCTTCCTGTTACAGTTAGAGCTGCAGTATTTCTGTCAGGTGATCTCTTCCTGTTACAGTTAGAGCTGCAGTATTTCTGGTCAGGTGATCTCTTTGTGTTACAGTTAGAGCTGCAGTATTTCTGGTCAGGTGATCTCTTCCTGTTACAGTTAGAGCTGCAGTATTTCTGTCAGGTGATCTCTTTGTGTTACAGTTAGAGCTGCAGTATTTCTGGTCAGATGATCTCTTCCTGTTACAGTTAGAGCTGCAGTATTTCTGGTCAGGTGATCTCTTCCTGTTACAGTTAGAGCTGCAGTATTTCTGGTCAGGTGATCTCTTCCTGTTACAGTTAGAGCTGCAGTATTTCTGGTCAGGTGATCTCTTCCTGTTACAGTTAGAGCTGCAGTATTTCTGGTCAGGTGATCTCTTCCTGTTACAGTTAGAGTTGCAGTATTTCTGGTCAGGTGATCTCTTCCTGTTACGGTTAGAGCTGCAGTATTTCTGGTCAGGTGATCTCTTCCTGTTACAGTTAGAGCTGTAGTATTTCTGGTCAGGTGATCTCTTTGTGTTACAGTTAGAGCTGCAGTATTTCTGGTCAGATGATCTCTTCCTGTTACAGTTAGAGCTGCAGTATTTCTGGTCAGGTGATCTCTTCCTGTTACAGTTAGAGCTGCAGTATTTCTGGTCAGGTGATCTCTTCCTGTTACAGTTAGAGCTGCAGTATTTCTGGTCATGTGATCTCTTCCTGTTACAGTTAGAGCTGCAGTATTTCTGGTCAGGTGATCTCTTCCTGTTACAGTTAGAGCTGTAGTATTTCTGGTCAGGTGATCTCTTCCTGTTACAGTTAGAGCTGCAGTATTTCTGTCAGGTGATCTCTTTGTGTTACAGTTAGAGCTGCAGTATTTCTGGTCAGATGATCTCTTCCTGTTACAGTTAGAGCTGCAGTATTTCTGGTCAGGTGATCTCTTCCTGTTACAGTTAGAGCTGCAGTATTTCTGGTCAGGTGATCTCTTCCTGTTACAGTTAGAGCTGCAGTATTTCTGGTCATGTGATCTCTTCCTGTTACAGTTAGAGCTGCAGTATTTCTGTCAGGTGATCTCTTCCTGTTACAGTTAGAGCTGCAGTATTTCTGGTCAGGTGATCTCTTCCTGTTACAGTTAGAGCTGCAGTATTTCTGGTCAGGTGATCTCTTCCTGTTACAGTTAGAGCTGCAGTATTTCTGGTCAGATGATCTCTTCCTGTTACAGTTAGAGCTGTAGTATTTCTGGTCAGGTGATCTCTTCCTGTTACAGTTAGAGCTGTAGTATTTCTGGTCAGGTGATCTCTTCTGTTGCTTAAGTATTCATTTTGGGTGTATAGTTTTCTTTTAAAAGTTTCCAACTGACTAGTACATTCCAATACCCCCCACCCCAGGCAGATTTTGGCCAGATGAAAATCCTTTCAATCCCTAGTACATTATATAGGCAAAACTACCTTCCTTACCTTACTGACCTTACCTACCCTACTTACCTTACCAACGCACGTCTCCTCCCAAAACTGAGCAGAAGACTTCAGTTACAGCTTCAGTTATAGCGGCACTTTTCCCTGTGCAAAATGAGTGTTAGCTCTGCATTGTGTCAACTTCTGGCCTCTGGCTTCTTCCCTTAGTCACCATGTTACTGTCACGTGTTACATATGAATTCACTCATTACTATAACATGCGTTTGTTCCAAGGAAGAAAATACATGAAACTATTATTAGCTCTGCAGTATGAGTAGCAATGGCAATATACATAATGCAAAGACTCTACTAATGCTTTTGTACTTAGATCCAGCCGAATGTTTCTTGTATACAGTTAATTCTATCTTATATTACATGGATACTGTCATACATATATTAAATAATGCTCAGCTTGTAGAGATGGAGTCAGGCAGTAGCAGATTAGGGGCAGGGACACGTGTAGTGACTGTACCCGGAATTATTTGCCCTTGACTTGAACAGAGTCTGAAGCTGAGACAATTGAGTGTGAGATAATTGTAAATTTGTAAATGGTGAGTGTAAGCTCTGGAGCTGCAGTTATTCCCACCCACTAACACCCCAGCACTCAGCATTCAATAAACGTGTGTCTGGGACAGGGATTCTAGTGGTGTAACTACATAATACTGGGCCCCACAGCTAATTATTTTTTAGGCCCCCAAAATGTCTAGAGGTTGACCTATTTGACCTATATTTATTGAAACTGTATATGAATTAGAGCCTCATAGGGCATCGTGCAATAAGTTCACTATATAAAATATGACATTTTTAACCACATTCATTTTAAGGGTTTAGTTCTCCTTTAATTAATGCTTAAATGATTCTTTAGTAGATTTAAGGCACGAAGATCCAAATGACAGAAAGACCCTTTATATGGAAAGCCCCAGGTCCCAAGCATTCTGTATAGCAGGTCCTATACCTGTACTTTATTAACCCCTACAATGGTTCTAACTAGGGATGCACCGAATCCAATATTCGGTTCGGGATTCGGCCAGGATTCGGCCTTTTTCAGCATGATTCGGATTCGGCCGAATCCTTCTGCCCGGCTGAACCGAATCCTAATTTGCATATGCAAATTAGGGGCAGGGAGGGAAATTGCGTGATTTTTTGTCAGAAAACAAGGAAGTAAAAAATGTTTTCCCCTTCCCACCCCTAATTTGCATATGCATATGCAAATTAGGGTTAGATTCAGTTCATATTCGGCCGAATCTTTCATGAAGGATTCGGTGGGTTCGGCCAAATCCAAAAAAGTGGATTCGGTGCATCCCTAGTTCTAACTTGTTTTGTTAATTCCTTTCCATTCTGCAGGAATTAATTACCAATTAGGTTAATGCTTCTCCACTCCATTAAAATTCACCTCCTTAGTGTTTATTAATTACTTAAAAGTTTCACAGGTTTAAAATTTACCAGCTTCACAAAAATGGCACATTTAAAAATTCAAAAACAGACTTGTTTCTTTTTATATCCATAAAATTAGCTCCTGCGCCGAAATTCCTTTTAATCGTTACATAGACGACAATTTCCCTTTGCTTAAATCCCAATAGTGGATTGTTATCTGATGGTATTCCCATAGTAATGATCTAAATGGATTATATCACTTTAACAGGGTGAGTAACCATTTAACAGATATAGACCAAAGGATCACCCCATATGCCCATTTATCAAATGTCGAATTTTAGCGTATTTTAGACCTAGAATAAACTGCCAACTCAAATGGTGTGACATCACTTCCTGCCTGAGTCTCTCCCTGCTCACTCATAGCTCTGGGCTCAGATTACAGCAGGGAGGGGAGAAGGAAGGGGAGAGGAGCAAACTGAGCATGCTCAAGCCATAGCCCTGGAGGTTTAAGCTGAAAACAGTTAGTCTGATACAGAAGCCCATGAGTACACAATAGAAGGAAAGAAATGTGCTGTTTGACAGAGGACTCAGAGCAACATTACTTTGAGGAGTTACTGGTGTATTGATATAGACCTTTCTGATAAAGTGTACTGACTTTTAGCCTTTACTTCTCCTTTAAAGGCCATGTAAAGGCAAAAAAATTAAAATCTCATTTTTACTTTCTTTAATGAAAAAGAAACTTATCTCCAATATACTTTAATTAAAAAATGTTTACAGTTTTTATAAGAAACCTGACTGTATGCAGTGAAATTCTCCCTTCATTTACTGCTGTGGATAGGAATTGTCAGACGGTCCCTAACTGCTCTGCAGGGAAACAATCATACTTATGTACAGCAGGGGGAGCCCCCGCCTTACTTACCAGCCATGCAGAACTCAAGCAGCTTTGTTTGTTTCCCTGTAGAGCAGTCGGCGACTGTGTAGAGATTTGTATTGGATTTTATTTTTGCCTTTACATCCCCTTTACTGTTTCCAACTCCAGCTGCAGGACAAAGATCATGGAGCCAGATTTAAACAGATAAACTGGGATTCTATTTGGGGGATTATTTTGCTGCAGCCACTGGTTCTGCAGAGTTGGAGAAAGTTTATATTAAACAATACAAAAACTATAAAATCCACATTAGATTACATGACAACACAGGAGCCAGTGCAGTCTGTATATTCTGATTATTAATCAGTCTTGCTGTATCCGCTTCTGGCAGATATAGTTTGAGTTGTGCTGTTTTGATCATTTATGACGATCCCTAAGCAGCCCAGATCACACTGAGCATGTGCACAGTCTTGGTCTTGCAAATATGTTACAAAGTTACAAGATGGTGACCCCCTTGTGACCAACTTTGAAAGCATAAATCATTTGTTTGATTAGACTTGTGGTGCAGTAAGTTCATGTTTATGTTTAGTATACAAAATACACCATTTCTAGCCTTATTCTATTTTACACTTTACCTCCCGTTTTTAAAGAAATCTCCGCTCAAGTTTTTCAATTGCCACTTCCTCATTCGCGGCAATCGCTCGGCGTCTTGCGTTACTGCGTCCTCTTATGATACAGGTTATTTGGAGATCAATGAAACACATAGAATATTGTTGGGCAAAGAACCCGTATTATGGGGGGACGCAGCAATGTAAGACCCCGAGCAATAGCCTGAGTGGCAGTTCTACAGCTTAAAGGAACAGGGATGTTTGCTGGAGCAATGTTGGCGCTGGCTCTGCTTCTTACAAATACTTCTAATTTGAGGATCACTAATCATTCCAAAACAATAATTACTTGAAAACTTGGATAGGGAGTTTTTTCACTTTTCTGCCATACTTTTGGGGCATCTGCAATTGTCCAGTTTTTTGCAATTTGAACAGTGGGCAGAAAAAGACAGTTTCTCTAGTGTATTTTTAGCAATGTAATTGCTTCACGACAGGTCTGAAAAGAATGTATTTTTAACAAAAATTAAACGTTCATTTTTATAAATTATACCTTGTTCTTCTTTGTGTCTTTTTTTCCCTTCAAACCAAATGGACACGGAGTACAGCTGCCGTCTATCAAATTATATGTTATTTATAACTGTCATCTGAGCTTTCAGCGCACTCCCAGGCAATGGCAGATGATTTCCCTGCGCGCGGTGCGATGGAGACGGACAATAACTGCCACGACCAGACGCAATTACTTGGCTAAAGCTGAACACTGGAAATAATGGCGCCTATTGAAATTCTCCCAGAACTGCGCTCGTTTGCTGTCATTATACACTGATTTTACTATTGATCTGCAGGAAATACTTCTTTACTTATATTGATTAAGGGGGATTTACATTTATAAAATCATTTGCAGTTTGAAATAATAGGTCAGTGCCATCAATGGGGGAGAGATTTAGATCTGTAAGTGTCACTTCTTTTATACATACGAGAGACACAAAAGCAATTTGTGACGTCAGCAACAATCGGACTTTTATTTTGCAGGAGCAGGTGAAATTGTCACTTTTGGCTCAATTCTAAGATACATTCCAATTTGAAGATTAAGGGGCACATTTACCTAGGGTTGAATATCGAGGATTAATAAACCCTCGATATTCGATCGTCGAAGTAAAATCCTTCGACTTCAAATATCGAAGTCGAACGATCGAAGGAATAATCATTCGATCGAACGATTAAATCCTTAGAATCAAAGGATTTTAATCCATCGATGGAAGGATATTCCTTCGATCAGGAAATTGTTAGGAAGCCTATGGGGACCTTCCCCATAGGCTAACATTGGCCTCGGTAGGTTTTAGGTGGCGAACTAGGGGGGTCGAAGAATTTTTTAAAGAGACAGTACTTCGACTATCGAATGGTCGAGCGATTTTTAGTTCGATTCGAAGTCAAAGGTTGTAGTCGAAGTAGCCCATTCGATGGTCAAAGTAGCCAAAAAAAACATTCAAAATTCGAACTTTTTTTCCTCTATTCCTTCACTCGAACTAAGTAAATGGGCCCCTTAAAATTAAACTTTTTTAAATATTGCATCGCCTGTTAATAAATATCACATTCATTTGTCCAGCACTTTAGAGTCACACGACTTTAGGGGCTTATGGTTTAGCAAAACACATCAGCCAGATCTCAATCCTGCAAATTAGTTGGGATTTAGCCCGGAGTATTTGGAAATAAAAACAGAATGTTTGTATGCTGGCACGTTTTAACAACAAGGGGCAGATTTATCTAGGGTCGAATTTTCGAGGGTTAAAAAACCCTCGAATTCGACCCTCGAAGTAAAATCCTTTGAATATCGAATTCAAAGTATTTTAGCGCAAAAGCTTCGATCGAACGATTGAATAAAAATCGTTCGATCGAACGATGAAATCGTTTGAATCGAATGATTCAAACGATTTTAAGCAATCGATCGAATGATTTTTATTCAATCAAAAAAAACATAGAAAAGTGTTCTGGAAGGTCCCCATAGGCTAACATTGCACTTCGGTAGGTTTAAAGTGGCGAAGTATGAAGTCAAAGTTTTTTTTAATGAGACAGTACTTCGATTATCATATGGTCGTATAGTCGAACGATTTTTACTTCGAATCTTTACTTCGAAATTAGAATATTTTTGCATTCGAATTATTCACTCGAGCTTAGTAAATCTGCCCCCTAGAGTTGGTTCTTTTAGAGACATATAACATTATTGTTGCAGGTTGTAAATATATGCAGACACAGGCTGATATTTGTAATTTTCTAATTTATCTGGTCAGGTATTGTGTATTTTGCCATATAAATGGGTGGTCATATAGCATGAAACTGATTGTCCATATCATAAGATCACTGTGCTGATGTGCAACATTCTTGGTTGATTGGTGACCCCCGTGTTTGCACCAGTAGTAGCCATTAGTTGGTCATATTTTCAACACGTGTGCAATATAGTAACAGTAATTCAGGTTAAAAAAATACGCACATCAAATTCAACCTCAATTCACTGATTCCAGTACAAACAAAATGTAACAAAATAACTGCCTTTTGCACAACTCCTGCATGTAGAGAGACATGATGTCTGGTGAGTTTAATAGAGTGACCTCTAATACATCTTCTAGGCAAAAGGAGCCCCCCTATAAGATATATTGGATCTAATTGTCAGTGAATATCTGACACCCAACTGCTGCATGAAGACAGAATGAAGAGAAACAGATGCTGAGAGAGGAATAGTGAACATAAACTTGATTATTTCAGAATGATGCAGAATATTTAATTGATTGTATTTAGAATAGTTTCCTATTTCAGTATGATGAAGATTATATTAAATTTTCATTTTCACAATAGTTCCCCTTTAAGGAGCCGAAGCAATACGTTGGTCCCTTATTGATAAAGGGTATAAAGGTCAAGTGAACATGAGTTTCAATTGGTGTAAAAATAGGCTTTGCATGTTGTTCATTGGTTTAGGAGTTTATCAAGGTAATAGCCTGGCTATAGAGGGTGCAACGTCTGTTACTGCAAAACGTCATATTCTTAGTGTTATTTGTTACTTTCTCTTTAATGACAAAAAATGTGAAAAATACAGGATTCCAGGCAGGAGGTCCACTGTAGTTGATTGTGCTAGTTAAAATCCCAGAAATAAATACATCTAAGTCCTCAGATGCCTCCTTGCTCAGTAAGTATAATTAAAATATGAAGCTGAATTAATAGCAAGAACTATGTGACTTTCCAGCCCGCAGCGTTGAAAACACACAGCACGACCTGCTCAGCAGATACATCTTCTTCTTCACTCTCAATAGCTCTTGGGTCAGTGGGGATCATTGCTGTGATATCACATTGAGATCTGCATTTCCTTCTCATTTCAGTACAAATGTTGTTCTAAATTCAGGCTCATACCGTCTGCAGGCAAAATATTAAAGCTTAAAAAGCCTTTGTAAAGGCCGTTGCATAACTGCTCGAAATATACCTGTTAGCCAATACCCGTGTACCGTATATACTCGAGTATAAGCTGAGTTTTTCAGCATCCAAAATGTGCTGAAAAAGTCTACCTCGGCTTATACTCGAGTCAGTGGGCAGTAGCTGAGATTGCAGTCACTTTTAATCATTCCTATACCAACAGTTCGCTTGGGGAGAGACTGCAATATCCCACAATGCCCTCTGTTGGTTATATGAAAGAATAACAGTGACTGTAATATCACACAGCGCCCTCTGTTGGTTGTATGAAAGAATAACAGTGACTGTAATATCACACAGCGCCCTCTGTTGGTTATATGAAAGAATAACAGTGACTGTAATATCACACAGCGCCCTCTGTTGGTTATATGAAAGAATAACAGTGACTGTAATATCACACAGCGCCCTCTGTTGGTTATATGAAAGAATAACAGTGACTGTAATATCACACAGCGCCCTCTGTTGGTTATATGAAAGAATAACAGTGACTGTAATATCACACAGCGCCCTCTGTTGGTTATATGAAAGAATAACAGTGACTGTAATATCACACAGCGCCCTCTGTTGGTTATATGAAAGAATAACAGTGACTGTAATATCACACAGCGCCCTCTGCTGGTTATATGAAAGATTAACAGTGACTGCAATATCACACAGCGCCCTCTGTTGGTTATATGAAAGAATAACAGTGATGGCAATATCACACAGTGCCCTCTGTTGGTTATATGAAAGAATAACAGTGACTGCAATATCACACAGTGCCCTCTGTTGGTTATATGAAAGAATAACAGTGACTGCAATATCACACAGCACCCTCTGTTGGTTATATGAAAGAATAATAGTGACTGCAATATCACACAGCGCCCTCTGTTGGTTATATGAAAGAATAACAGTGACTGCAATATCACACAGCACCCTCTGTTGATTATATGAAAGAATAACAGTGACTGCAATATCACACAGCGCCCTCTGTTGGTTATATGAAAGATTAACAGTGACTGCAATATCACACAGCGCCCTCTGTTGGTTATACGAAAGATTAACAGTGACTGCAATATCACACAGCGCCATCTGTTGGTTATATGAAAGAATAACAGAGACTGCAATATCACACAGCGCCCTCTGTTGGTTATATGAAAGATTAACAGTGACTGCAATATCACACAGCGCCCTCTGTTGGTTATATGAAAGAATAACAGTGACTGCAATATCACACAGCGCCCTCTGTTGGTTATATGAAAGAATAACAGTGACTGCAATATCACACAGTGCCCTCTGTTGGTTATATGAAAGAATAACAGTGACTGCAATATCACACAGTGCCCTCTGTTGGTTATATGAAAGAATAACAGTGACTGCAATATCACACAGCGCCCTCTGTTGGTTATATGAAAGAATAACAGTGACTGCAATATCACACAGTGCCCTCTGTTGGTTATATAAAAGAATAACAGTGACTGCAATATCACACAGCGCCCTCTGTTGGTTATATGAAAGATTAACAGTGACTGCAATATCACACAGCGCCCTCTGTTGGTTATATGAAAGAATAACAGTTACTGCAATATCACACAGCGCCCTCTGTTGGTTATATGAAAGAATAACAGTGATGGCAATATCACACAGCACCATCTGTTGGTTGTATGAAAGATTAACAGTGACTGCAATATCACACAGCGCCCTCTGTTGGTTATATGAAAGAATAACAGAGACTGCAATATCACACAGCGCCCTCTGTTGGTTATATGAAAGAAAAACAGTGACTGTAATATCACACAGCACCCTCTGTTGATTATATGAAAGATTAACAGTGACTGCAATATCACACAGCGCCCTCTGTTGGTTATATGAAAGAATAACAGTGATGGCAATATCACACAGCACCCTCTGTTGATTATATGAAAGAATAACAGTGACTGCAATATCACACAGTGCCCTCTGTTGGTTATATGAAGGATTAACAGTGATTGCAATATCACACAGCGCCCTCTGTTGGTTATATGAAAGATTAACAGTGACTGCAATATCACACAGCGCCCTCTGTTGGTTATACGAAAGATTAACAGTGACCGCAATATCACACAGCGCCCTCTGTTGGTTATATGAAAGATTAACAGTGACTGCAATATCACACAGCGCCCTCTGTTGGTTATATGAAAGAATAACAGTGACTGCAATATCACACAGTGCCCTCTGTTGGTTATATGAAAGAATAACAGTGACTGCAATATCACACAGCGCCCTCTGTTGGTTATATGAAAGAATAACAGTGACTGCAATATCACACAGTGCCCTCTGTTGGTTATATAAAAGAATAACAGTGACTGCAATATCACACAGCGCCCTCTGTTGGTTATATGAAAGATTAACAGTGACTGCAATATCACACAGCGCCCTCTGTTGGTTATATGAAAGATTAACAGTGACTGCAATATCACACAGCGCCCTCTGTTGGTTATATGAAAGAATAACAGTTACTGCAATATCACACAGCGCCCTCTGTTGGTTATATGAAAGAATAACAGTGATGGCAATATCACACAGCACCCTCTGTTGGTTATATGAAAGAATAACAGTGACTGCAATATCACACAGCGCCCTCTGTTGGTTATATGAAAGAATAACAGAGACTGCAATATCACACAGCGCCCTCTGTTGGTTATATGAAAGAATAACAGTGATGGCAATATCACACAGCGCCCTCTGCACATGGTAGTGGGACAGTGGGACAATGCACACAGTAATCCGTTTGGCAATTCTCTGTCACCATCAACTTTGCAAAGAAGTCCGGTTGATCGCTGGGGGGTCGTTTTGGCGGAATGTGCGCTGCTGGGAGACAGGGCTGTAGTTGTGTTAAGGCTTATACTCGAGTCAATAAGTTTTCCCAGTTTTCGTAGGTAAAATTAGGTACCTCGGCTTATACTCGGGTTGGCTTATACTCGAGTATATACGGTACTTGAATATTTTATGTGCAGAAATTATTTGCCCAATGCTGTTAATGGGCCAGTTTCCTTTTATAGCTTTAACTGCCAAAGGTAAATTATTTTCTGTATTTTTCTGTCATTGTGGCTTGAAAAATATCATATTCCTTAATTATTTAATGTACAGCAATTGACTAGAATTGATTAATACAATACATGCCATTGTCTCTGACCATAAGACAGGCTTGATCAAGGGCCAAAACCTTGCCATCTCCTCATCCTGGGACCTTAGATTGTAAGCTCCACTGGATACAGTAACTGAATGATGTCTAACCTCTGCAAAGATCAGCAGAATATATGTAGGTACAGTTAAAATAAATGAAACAGAGACAGATAAAATGAGGTTTACAATCAGCTTTTCACTTCTTTACATGGACGCGCAGAATTTGATACACAAATGATGATTTAATGGCCTATAGTTCTACTATATATTGTATTTCTATGTTGTATTTCTTATTGCATGAGGTGTTTATGGATTACTGATCTTTTGTTATTTTACTGAACTCTTTTGGCATAGAAAATCATTTTTTACCCCTTGCAATATATGATGTTTTTGAAGAATGTAAAGTTAAATTATTCTGGATATGATCCCCTTTCCCCAGGCCCAATGCTTTGGGGGTTTCTTTGGTTCTACCCCTTCCTTAACTCCTCCTGTCCAATCAATAACAAAATCACATCACTTTTATCTAAAGAAAGTCCCATTTATCAAAGAAGATGGAATCAAAATTTCTAATCCACTCTTTCATCAAGTCACATATTGACCACTGTATCTCACTATAGATTGGCCTTTCTCCTTCCAGAGACTCTCGTGTCTCCAGCCCATAATTAATGCTGCCGGACCCCTCACCATCTTCTCTCCATCTCCCATGATACCACTCTTGCATTCCCTCTATTCACTTTCATAACCTTTCAGAATACAAGTCAAATTAGCTCAAAACACTGTCCCACCCTACATCTCTAGACTCACCTCGAATGACTCTCCATACAGGTTACCATGTTGTCCTAAAGGTCTGCACCTCACTTGCTACGTGTGAACCCCTTCTCTGAAATTCACTTCCAAATTCCAGGAGATTTTCTCACAATCCTTCTGCCCTTTAAACATTCTCATAAAACACATTTCTTTAGAGAAGCTTCCCCTCGTCCAGCCTAAAATAGATTCACTGTACACTATTGGCCACTGCTCAGTTCCACGTCTTTCCACTCCACACCTTGAGGCAGATTTATCAAGGGTTGAATTTCGAAGTTAAAAATACTTTGAAGTTCGACCATCGAATTGAAATACTTCGACTTCGAATATCGAAGTCAAAGTTTTTTTGATCGAATTTGGGTATCCTGCGGTCGAAGTAAAATCGTTCGATCGAACGAATAAATTGTTCGAATCGAATGATTCGAAGGATTTCATCGATCGATTGAATGATTTTACTTCAACTTCCAAAAACGTAGAAAAATGCTCTAGAAGGTCCCCATAGGCTAACATAGCACTTCGGCAGGTTTAATTTGGCAAAGTATTGAAATCAAAGTTTTTTTTTTAAAGAGACAGTACTTCGATTAACGAATGGTCGAATATTCAAGTGATTTTACTTTGAATCAACTTCTAAGTCATAGTATCTTATTCAATGGTCGAAGTATCCAAAAAATTACCTCGAATTTCAAATTTTTTTACTTCGAAAAGTCCCTTGAATTCACTTCAACCCTTGATAAATCTTCCCCCTGGTGTCTTAGATTCCCCTGTCTCTATTTTTGTATTGATTTGTATAAAATATATATGTTTGATGTACTTCTGTTGTTTAGAACTGAGGCGCTTTATAAATATGTTTTAAGAATAATAATTCAGCTGTCGTTGGAAAGTCATCATAGCAGTTGTATAGGTATGGGATCCGTTATCTGGAAACCTGTTATTCAGAAAGCTCCGAATGACAGAAAGGTTGTCTCCCATAGACGCCATTTTATCCAATTAATTGAAATTTTTAAAACTGATTTCCTTTTTTTGTGTAATAATAAAACAGTCGCTTGTACTTGATCCCAACTAAGATATAATTAATCCTTATTGGAGGCAAAACCAGTCTATTGGGTTTATTTCATGTTTATATGATTTTCTAGTAGACTTAAGGTATGAAGATCCAAATCACAGAAAGATCCATTATCTGGAAAACCCCAGGTCCCGAGCATTCTGGATAACAGGTCCCATACCTGTAATAATAAAACAGTCGCTTGTACTTGATCCCAACTAAGATATAATTAATCCTTTTTGGAGGCAAAATCAGACTATTGGCTTTATTTCATGTTTATATGATTTTCTAGTAGACTTAAGGTATGAAGATCCAAATCACAGAAAGATCCATTATCTGGAAAACCCCAGGTCCTGAGCATTCTGGATAACAGATCCCATACCTGTAATAATAAAACAGTCGCTTGTACTTGATCCCAACTAAGATATAATTAATCCTTATTGGAGGCAAAACCATCTTATTGACTTTACTTAATGTTAAAAAAAAGGCTAAATCATTTTCTAGTAGTCTTAAAATACGGAAAGATCTGTTATCCAGAAAACATGAACATTCTGGATAACAGGTCCCTTTCCTGTACCTAGTATTGTGCGTAACTGAAGATCATTTTAAAAAAAAAAATATTTTAAAAAATTAAGATTACAAATAATCCCCTAAACAAAATGTTGGAAAGGAAGATGTAGAGGGTTATTTACTAAACTCCAAATGCTAAAATCACAAATTTTTCAGAATTTATTAAACCCCGATAATGGAAAAGTCCAAATCAGAAAATCTGGTATCTCAGACCTGTCGAGGTTGTATATAAGTCAATGGGAGAAATCTCAATGCTTTTTTGATGTGTGCTGGGTTTTGCGCAGTACCTTGAAGTTTTGCAAATTTTCGGGAAAATGTAATAATAAATAAGTGTAAAAAACCCGAGCGGATTTTGCAGCAGAAGATGTTGAGATAAAATCGGACTTTGATAAATAACCCCCCTAAACTAGGAGAGGGCAGCGTTGTGGAGGCCCCCAGCATGGAAACGATGAGATACGTTGTATCTCTAATTGAATCTCATCCACGATTTTTCTCATGATAAACCTTTTTCTCACTAAATTGAATTTGGCTCATTATCTTTAGTTGCTGGCGGCTTTTCAAGGTGTTGGTCATGGAGGCGCATCAGCCAAACTCAACCATTTCCATCATGTGTATTTATTTCTCATCCCCAGTGTTCACCGATTCACAGATCCACTTTACAGACAGGTCAGGGGGTGTAGGCAGAGCAATGGAAGGACATTTCAAGTCAGAAATGAATAGTACGGGAGATGGACCCAAACCCAAACCACGGGATTCTATTTATCACAAACTACTAGGGATGCACCGAATCCAGGATTTGGTTCTGGATTCTGCCTTTTTCAGCAGGATTCGGATTCAGCCAAATCCTTCTGCCTGGCCGAACCGAATCCGAATTTGCATATGCAAATTAGGGGCGGGGAGGGAAATCATGTGACTTTTTGTCACAAAACAAGGAAGTAAAAAATGTTTTCCCCCTTCCATCCCTAATTTGCATATGGAAATTAGGATTCGGTTCGGTATTCGGCCAAATCTTTCATGAAGGATTCGGGGGTTCGGCTGAACCCAAAATAGTGGATTCGGTTCATCCCTACTAACTATTAAACAAGTCAGATATTCCCTGATAGAGGATTGATAGGGTATATATATATATATACAGCAGACAAAGCTATAGGAACATTCAGTTCTTTATAATTTACCACCAATCTGCTCTTTCTATAACTTATACACATAAAGTGCACGGAGCTGCTACACTTTCTATACAAGCTTTATAGACACCTGTTATTTCCTCAGCTTCTCCGACATCGATAGTTTAATTCATTTTTAGTCTTATTTGAAGTGACCCCAATGAGATGCGATGAGATATTTGTGTTTAACACGACACAGAGATGTTTGTTAAAGACTTTCCAATGGCTCTTGTACCTAATTACTCTCATTACTCTCATTACTCTCATTACTCTCATTACTCTCATTACACTCATTACTCTCATTACTCTCATTACTCTCATTACACTCATTACTCTCATTACTCTCATTACTCTCATTACTCTCATTACACTCATTACACTCATTACTCTCATTACTCTCATTACTCTCATTACTCTCATTACTCTCATTACACTCATTACTCTCATTACTCTCATTACTCTCATTACACTCATTACTCTCATTACTCTCATTACACTCATTACACTCATTACTCTCATTACTCTCATTACACTCATTACACTCATACACTCATTACACTCATTACACTCATTACACTCATTACTCTCATTACTCTCATTACTCTCATTACTCTCATTACACTCATTACTCTCATTACACTCATTACTCTCATTACTCTCATTACTCTCATTACACTCATTACTCTCATTACACTCATTACTCTCATTACTCTTATTACTCTCATTACTCTCATTACTCTCATTACTCTCATTACACTCATTACTCTCATTACACTCATTACACTCATTACTCTCATTACTCTCATTACTCTCATTACACTCATTACTCTCATTACACTCATTACTCTCATTACTCTCATTACACTCATTACTCTCATTACTCTCATTACTCTCATTACTCTCATTACTCTCATTACTCTCATTACACTCATTACTCTCATTACACTCATTACTCTCATTACACTCATTACACTCATTACTCTCATTACTCTCATTACACTCATTACTCTCATTACTCTCATTACTCTCATTACTCTCATTACACTCATTACTCTCATTACACTCATTACACTCATACACTCATTACACTCATTACTCTCATTACACTCATTACACTCATTACACTCATTACTCTCATTACTCTCATTACACTCATTACTCTCATTACTCTCATTACTCTCATTACACTCATTACTCTCATTACTCTCATTACACTCATTACTCTCATTACTCTCATTACTCTCATTACACTCATTACTCTCATTACTCTCATTACTCTCATTACACTCATTACTCTCATTACTCTCATTACTCTCATTACTCTCATTACTCTCATTACTCTCATTACTCGCGTCCCTACACCAAGGCTGATTGTTGTTTTGTCATGAAGCTCAGTTGTGTTGGAATTACACTGATTGAAAGACACAATAGGCCGTTAGCTGTGCAAACATAAAGTGAGTGGGAGGCAATGTCGTTATCGTTATGGTTTTGTCAATTTACTGGTTTAAATTATTCAAAGAGTCTACAATACTGAAAATGTTATTATGTGTTATGTGAAGGCAATTTACCATAAATAAATGCGTATCGGTGTCTGGAAGAAGAAAATGAACATGTCCTTGTTGGGCAAAAAGCCAATTGGTGGGACCAGATTATTCAGACGCTTGTAGCGTTTACGCCCACGTTTTTTGGCCACGCCTCTAAATACAGCACCCATTGTACTACAACACAATCCAGATAAACCAGTATAATTACTTAACAAAATGAATAATGAGGATATTAACCCCAGATGTGCCAATTTAATCCATAAGTAAAATGGATAACGGGAACATTAACCCTAAAATGGATAACGGGAACATTAACCCCAGGCGTGTCAGTATAAATACTACAGAAAATAAATAAGCAGTATAATTACCCCCGAGGTGCTGCTACAATTACTACAGCAAATGGATTATCAGCATATTAACCTCAGCTGTGCCAGTATAATCACTGTAGAAATGTCCAATAAGCAATCCATCAACCCTAGACATACCAATAAGATCACTGATAAGCAATAAGTCCAATCATCACTCCATTAACTGCCAGTAAGACCAGTGGATATATGGAAAGCTTTACATTACAGTTGCAGAATTCCAGTAACAAAGTTTTCCTCTTTCATTGTCCTCTCACTGCTGCTTGGCACCGGCTCTCTGTCTGATGACTCTTTACGCTGCAGAAAAATCCAAGATGGCCGTGCGTTTCACAGTGGAACACCTTGTAAAGAACAGAAGAGTGGCGGGGGCAACAGGAATAGGGAGAAAAATATATTTCATGGGCCCCGGGCAATTGACCCTATGGATAAAGTGTCCCTGTCTCTGCTCTCAAGGCCAAGGGGTCACAACTTGACTGGATTTGAACTGGTGACCTGTTGTCTTCTGTGCAGTCTACTTGCTACACCTCTATGTGAGGAGTCAGGAAGATGATTAGTTCAGGCTTTAGTTTCCAGACAGACATAGTTAATTTAACTTTGGTCAATTTGGCCACAGGTGCTCAGAGCTTGCCGCCGGCCAGTGGCTATAAAGATGAGGCTCACTTGTTCCCCGGTGCTGATTTCCTGGACCTGCTTCTGAATTCTGCGTCTTGTGATTTTCTGGTTCTGACTCGGCCTGTTCCTGACCTAACATTTGTCTCACGTCTCAGTGGTTGTATCTTTGGTACTGACCCGACTGACTATGATTATTCTGTATGTTTGGCTCCCTCGCTTGCCCCTGTGGGAGTTGCTGGATTCTTGTAAGGTAAGACCTGGGGGTAGGGTTGTCACGTTTTAGCTCTGGCCTTACTGACCAGTGATGTAGAGGGTGGGGTCGGGCCAGAGAGTGGCGTGGTTTGGACATTTCAGGGGTGGGGATGTGCCATTTTGGGGGCATGGTTGTTATATTTCAGGGGTGGAGTCATGAAGTTTCGATGCCTATTTGGCCAGGAAGGGACTGCAGCGCTTGGATTAGGTGAGATGGGGAGCTGAGAGGAGCGGACCAGGAGCAGATCTGAGGTGGGCAGGGGCGGAACAATGGGGATTACAAATTTACCAGCTAATACGATAAATTTGTAATACCAGCCCCGACCTTGACTGGTATTTTTCCGGCTAGACCTGGGAAATAACGGCCAAGTGGCAACCCTACCTGGTGGCACCCGAGTAGCTGAGGGCTAGGCCTGTGGCCAAAGGTGACTGTTATAGGCAGAAGATCAAGCCTAGACTGGAATCCAGTGACTCCTTCTGGGGTTTGGGTTCCCCATACGTAACACAGGCTACTAGTGACCAAGACTAACTTGAGAACTGGATCCCTCAGGAGATACATCAGGGGGTCTCACAGGTGAATCTGCAAACACAAAATTGTATTCTCAATCAGTTACAATATATTAAACATCATCACTAAGGTTGACTTTGTTTTCCTGTCATTTAAGACTTTACATGATCATAATTTAACATGTTTTTGTTTCAGAATTATGCAGAAATCTTAGGTACCCCCAGTAGTAGTGGGGAGCGAATATGTCCCGCGCAATACATTGAAGTCTATGGGCATTTTCACGCACGTCATTTTTTGTCGCTCCAAATGCAATTAAAGTTAATGGGCGATTTTTCTTATGCGACTTTCTTTGGTTCGAATGCATTAAAGTCAATGGGCGCTTTTTCTGAGGGTGACTTTTTTTTCTCCAAATGCATTTCTTATGGCCGTTTTTTTTTTTTTTTGCTGAAAATTTTTGCAGCGGTTTTGTGAAAAAATTCGCACATAGCTTAATTTGGAATATTGCCGCAAATTCATGGCTGGCGATTAAATTTACTCATCAACACGCGGCAGCATAAGATGCACACGTTTTTTTTCCTGACTTTTCTCCACTTTGTGTTTGCCTTTATTTTTCTTGTTCCCAACTTATACGATGCTTTATTTATACCTCCTTTATCTGCCTCACAATATCAAAATACTTCTTCTAAATTTACTACTGGGGCCGGTTGGTTTCCTAAAGATTCGGGACACGTGTATCACTGCGTATCTTGACAGCGCTATATAAATAAATGATGATGATGATGTGTCTTTCAAACTTAGAACTACCTTGAAATGTTCGGACTTCCTTCCCCTGAAGGTACTTAGGGGCAAATTTACTTATGGTTGAATAACGAGGGTTAATTAACCCTCGATATTCGACTGCCGAATTGAAATCCTTTTCTGATCCTTCGATCAGAAAATTGTTAGGAAGCCTATGTGGACCTTCCCAATAGGCTAACATTGGCCTCGGTAGGTTTTAGGTGGCGAACTAGGGGGTCGAAGAATTTTTTAAAGAGACAGTACTTTGAATGGCCGCATTGTCGAACGGTTTTTAGTTCGAATCGTTCGAATCGAAGTCGAAGGTTGAAGTAGCCCATTCGATGGTCGAAGTAGCCAAAAAAAACATTCGAAATTCAAAGTTTTTTTCCTCTATTCCTTCACTCGAGCTAAGTAAATGGGCCCCTTAGTCTCCATTTCAGTAAAAGGTCAGTTTTTCCAAGAACATTTTCTTGCATTTTAGTGAATAGACTTTAGTGCATTTTAATAAACAGCCGGTGGCCATGGAAAGAGTTCAGTGTGTTGCACTGCCATTTATTTAACACACACAGACTCAATAGAAATGTCCCTGTACCTGTTCAATGTTAGAGAATGAGACAATAGGGTGTAACTACAGAGGAAGCAGACCCTGCGCCTGCAGGGGGGCCCAGGAGGTATAGGAGCTCCATGAGGCCCTAATTAATGAGCAATTTCAACATATATTGGTAAAAAAGGGCAACTTGTGGTTATGTTGGGGGCCATAAAATGAATTTGCTATGGGGCCCAGTAACATCTAGTTACACCACTGTTCAAATTAATCATCTGCTCCCAGTGTGTGTGTCACATAATAAGAAAAATTGGAATTGGTAAGTTGGAGTAAATAGTTTTTTAAGATTTCTCCAAAAAACATGTTCATATTTCTTGATTATGTTATTTTTCTTATTGTTGATATTGACATATTCTGCATTGGTTTGTAGGCTTAATAAACATTCATGTCAGTGTCTAACCCAGTGGAGCTTACAATCTAAGGTCCCTATCCCACACTTTTTTTGGGAGCCAGTTAACCAGCCTGTATATTTTGGGAACGTAGGAAATACCTGCACACAGGGCTAAAGGGCGCACCCCACACCTGCGAGGAACTAGTGCAAATACAGAAATGAAACTTATAACAGCCCTGAAACGAGGAGTTTATTGCTGAATATTCTTTCCAAAACCCAATGGCTAAAAGTTCAATTGAGTCGACCTTTTCCCACTGTGAGTCATTTAGCGGTGGGTTTGGGAGAACGATGGCCCGGCTGCAGCTCTGCGACTTTACTCTAATAAATCACCACCGTGACAAGAGAAATTTGCCTTGTAAATGATAAGTCACCAGGGTCTATTTCGGAAACCCAAATTATAAAATCTGTTACCTGGCCGCTCATCAAAAAGGCAATTAACCTTTCCCACCGTCTAATCTGTTTAAGGTGGTGACTTTCAGGCTTCACAGAAACAACAGTGTCATGGATTGGTTTTATTTCTGTTACAATGAAGCCCTTCGTTCCACCGCAATCAAACTAATGTTCTATTTTCCACTGTTGGGAGGAAATTTTGAATCCTTAATCAGGAAATATGAGGCTAAATAATTCATCGCTTACGCTTGCCAAACGCTGCTAAAATAAATACTTTGCTCTTCTCATTTCAATTTGACTTTCCCATCCATCAGGAACACATATATATATATTTTTATTATTATTTTTTTTTAACAGTGATTTTTTGATCTGTGTATTCTGATTAAACACATAAGAGTCTTCAAAACTCTTTTTAGGCATAAAAATGGTATATTCTAACCAGGACCGCCCACCGCAAGCCCCACCTACAGGTCCGCCCTCCCCACCACACAATAAATAAACAAAAAAAATATTGGTGGCTAGGGTTCCCACATGTTAATAAAAAATAAAAAGATATTGGTGGTCAGGGCCCCCCATAAAAAAACATTTGTGGCCAGGGCCCCCCCCATTCAAAATATTGGTGGCTAGGACCCCATAGGAGAAAAAAAAATTGGTGGCCAGGCCCCCTTAAACGTCCATGTCTTCCCGAAGTCAGCAGTTCTCAGAAAGATGGGTGCCTGGCTAATCAAGTAAGTTTGGCGTGGCCAGGGCCCCGCTTACCGTCGGGGCCCCCTACAACTCTCCCCCCTGTCCCCCCCTGATGGCTGCCCTGATTCTAACATATCTGCAATTGGTTGCATATCCGAAGGAAGGAATGGGTTGAGAGTATTAGATGATTTCAGTGGGGAAAATTGTGCAGCCCTATACTTTTTAAATACTATTTTTGTTTTAAACTCGTACCTTAATCGTACTTGTATTAGGGCTCAGTGTGCAAAGTGCAATTTCGAGGGTTACAGGCTGCACGTATTTACCCACAATTCAGCATGTTACCTCTAGAATTCCATCATCATTGCGGTTGCATTTGCTACAATAGTGTGTGATGCATCACAACAAACCCAACTGCGGGTTCTAGTTTTGACAAGTTGGATACAATTGAGTCCTGAGTTTGTCAGAGTTGGGATTGCGGCACTTGTCATTATAAAGACATTTGCCCATTATTTACTAGATGCGCTGGGTGCAAGTGCGCTGCGGCTGTTGATGCGACCTGTACAAGGCACCCTGAAATTACCATCAGCTTTAAGGTGGCAGTAGCTCCAGTGTACCCCAGAATCAAGAGGTGCCCATGTGCAAAATTCATCACTGCAGAAAAGAGACACAGAGGGGCCGAAAATATAGGCAAGTGTCTTTGGACACAAATAGCTTTAAGGAATGCCAATGACTGTGTCTATTTCTGCACAACCACAACTACGGCTGCTGTGGGAAATGAGCCCTTGTCACTCTAATCCTCACACTGGATATGTTTTAGTACCAACTGCCAGTGTTCTTCATAGGATTGAAACTGAATGTTGCCAATATCTGATCTGATACTTTAGATACGCCAACTTTTCCCCAATGTCAAGGATTAGGTAGGGGGCGCTGTGGAGACTGAAGGGAAAGGGCGAGTCCTTGAGGCAGGAGCTGTATGTGCCCAGGGAACACTTGAAGGGAAAACAGGAACAGGTTGATGAGGGCGAAGAAGTCAGTCTGGATCAGGTGCAGAACAGGACGGAGAGGGCGAAGATCAGGACTGGACTGGACTAGGCAGGAAGAAGAGGGCGACGACTCAACAGGAACAGACTGGACGGGGCAGGACAGTGCGGGCGTAGATCAGATCAAACTGGGGAGTGCAGAGGGAGACTGGAGCGGATAGCAAGACAGGAGCAGAAGGAGATTAGAGTGGATAACAAGAGAGGACTGGAGCAGGATAACAAGAGAGCAGAGCAAGAGAGGACTGGAGCAAGATAAGACTGGAGCAAGATAACAAGAGAAGACTGGAGCAAGATAGTAAGAGAAGACTGGAGCAAGATAGCAAGAGAAGACTGGAGCAAGATAGCAAGAGAAGACTGGAGCAAGATAGTAAGAGAAGACTGGAGCAAGATAGCAAGAGAAGACTGGAGCAAGATAGTAAGAGAAGACTGGAGCAAGATAGCAAGAGAAGACTGGAGCAAGATAGTAAGAGAAGACTGGAGCAAGATAGCAAGAGAAGACTGGAGCAAGATAGCAAGAGAAGACTGGAGCAAGATAGTAAGAGAAGACTGGAGCAAGATAGCAAGAGAAGACTGGAGCAAGATAGCAAGAGAAGACTGGAGCAAGATAGCAAGAGAGAGACAAGGTACAAGGCAGGGTCAGAAAGCAAGAATCAGGAACAGGCGAGACAAGGTCGGTACAAGGTGAAGTCAGGGCAAGGTACAAGGTGGAACAGGAAGCAGAAATCAGGAACAAGCAAGGCAGGGTCGGGTCAAGGCTGGGAAGGTACAAGATAAGGTAAAGCAGGACAAGACAAGGACAGGCAGACAAGGCAAGGAGGAATAATAATAAGGGAAAAAGGGCAAGAGCTAGAACTACCTAGTTAGGGGCGCTGCCGCAGTACTAGGGAAAAACCATGCAATGCTCTGGCAAGGAGTGGTCTAAGTGCTGCCCTTAAATAGGGAAGAGTCAGCCCTGGCAGCTGGACTGGGACTGCAGAGGCCAGGTTACACCCTACAGGCTGCTCACCTGGCCAAATGTTTAAGGTATCGGGCCAGAAACCCAAAGGTCCCCGGCTCGAATCCCAACAATACCTGACACCCAAAAGGTCATGGAACCCTCATCTTAATCAGTCTTAGTAACTCTACAAAATCTCTTTAAAGACATCTTAAACATACAGTACATTGCAAGCTTTTCTTCATACCTTGAAGCTGAAAGATACCTGCCAACATGTTCCTGCCAACCTGCTTACGTATGTGACCCCACGAGCAACCAGACAGACAAGGAGTTTTCAGCATTTTAATCCTTTTCCATTTAGTCTTGGGTACCTGCTAGCTCATTGATATTAATCACATCATTGGGTGATTAGGAATGATCACAATCACAAAAGATGATTTAATGACAACGTTCTAGCACAGGCGTGAGTCAACCATATACGAAATCTGAATGATGACCAAAGGATAATGAAGCTGATTGATGTGGAGAGGTTCTTCTTTGGAACGTGGTTGAGGGACTTGATGGAGCTGATGATAATGATAATCGTATTCTTCTCACCAAGAAGTGGCGATCGGATGTAATGTTTCCAATTTTCCTGTGTCATATGAAGGTTAATCGGAATGATGGGTTGCTAGGTCTAATAGCCAGTTCCCAATTACAGTCTCTTCTGCAACTGCACCCTTGAAGGGTTTTCTCATTTCATCTTACAAATCTGCAGATGACTTAGACTTAAAATATGCATACACTTGTAACCCTGTAACCTGCTGCGGGCTGCTGTGACACTCATATTGACGTCAGAGATTTTTTTCAGGCAGTGCTTAAATATTGTATGAGTGATATGTGGAGGTGACTGTCTACTCTCAAACAAGTATATATAAGGAACTATATCAATCCTTGCTAAGAGAGAACTACCTTGGTGTTCCTTCTTTTGTATCTCCATTGAAAATTATTGTTCCCACCATCAGTTTTATTTTGGACAGTCATTGTATGCTCATATACCTCCATCTGACTTCATTTTAATTTAGTTCTTCCTTTGGGAGTTCACTGAATTTGTTCAAACCAAAGCCATTGCTCTCCTGCCACCAATATGTCTAAAACAAAACACACCAAAAACAAACAATTTGGGCATAGCCCACTTTATAGAGCAGCCAAACTAACAAATTGTCTGATTCTCAGACAAAAACCTCCTTATATGCAGATAACGGTGAATTATTTCCATGTTGGTAATGTTTGGCCCAATACATTTTAGACTGGCCAGCAATCCAAGTCATTTTATTATTGATGTGGGTGAAGGAACTACATTTGTGGAAAGAGGGTTCATTGTAAACGCAACAACAACTAGTTGACCTTGGTTTGTTGCTTAGTTTTGCATTAGCTTGATTTTCAAAAGGTTGCTGCATGGTGGCCAGTAGAAGCTGCATGGTGGCCAGTAGAAGCTGCATGGTGGCCAGTAGAAGCTGCATGGTGGCCAGTAGAAGCTGCGTGGTGGCCAGTAGAAGCTGCATGGACCATTAGATGCCCAATAGGATGATTTTATTGTTACATCTTTTACATCTAGTCCCTCTGTGCTTAAGTTTTATCTTTACATATATTTCATTATACCTGAATAAAGGTATCCAAGCCCCTTATTTTATCTATCGCTTGATGGAGATCTTTCTGTTCTGGTGGCTCCAAACTTCTTTCTATCTCCATGTGCTGACTGGCAGGACTAGATTCTGGATCAGGTTGGGATATACCCTGGGAATGTACATTGATTGCAATGCCTGGTTAAGGACAGCTGCCATTATGATTGGATCATCTTTGCTAATTGAGAAAGAGCCAAATTGAGTGGAGACAGATGTTGTCATAAGATCTCATTCTCTTCTGTTTTATGTACTTTGGGGCTTTTACTTAAAACAAGAAGATTCTCATTGAATGGAAGGCCACAGGGTTAATGCCACTTATTCAGCCAGATAATCTAAATTTCTCCCCAAGCTGTTACTGCTGCCCATTAGGATGGGGCTAACGACATATGCAAATATATTAAGTGAAATATTTAATACATAATTTAACAATCAAGAAAATAAAACGGCGGCGCGTTTGTTCTTTCTTTTTTGATGAGATTGTTACTACTTTAGTGAAACAGCTGGTGAGTATAATGACTTTAACGTTTATGTTTTACCATTAGCGACTCGCAGATAATTGCAGTAACAGCCGCAGTAAAACTCATTCAGCAAAGAAAGTCACACTCGAAAATTCCTATGAAAATAAAATATTAAAGGTGTTCTAGTCAATGTCACGTATCTCTGAGGGCAAATATTAAAAAAAATATTTGTTTAAAGAGAATAGAACCCTTTCGCACAACATTGGTCTGTTGCAGAATCCACCCTCCACCTTCCCGAAATGCACCCCCATATTACTTTGCTCCCTTGTGCCTCAGGAATAGTTGTAGCCTAAATGAAGCTTTGGGGCTATGGGTGCAAAGAAGAGACCACTTGGCCCTGGTGATCAGTAGTGTTGTCCTACTTTACTGACCTATAGACGTGTGTCATCAGCCAGTGTTGTGTTGTTGCAGAGTCCAGCGTGGGAAGCAACCCCACCCCAAGTCATGATGTTAATCTCTTAAATTATATTTTCCTACAATGGTCGATTTTTATTGCATGTAGCTGATTAAACAGGAAAAAGGCAATAAAAGAGCCCCTTTAAAAACAGTAATGGAATCAATTTGGGTTTAAAAGGCAAATACCTGCTTTCAGATAGAGAACAATATAATAATGAGATTAGAGGAGGGAAAGGGGTGTTACAGGGAGAGCTGGGAAGTGAATCAGGGGTACAGGCTGATACATTAGATAGGTACAAGGAAGGGTCGGATGCTTTATTCACCAGTAGCTCCTCCCAGCAGACAGGAGGGAGCCAATGAGATTAGAGGAGGGAAAGGGGTGTTACAGGGAGAGCTGGGAAGTGAATCAGTGGTACAGGCTGATACATTAGATAGGTACAAGGAAGGGTCGGATGCTTTATTCACCAGTAGCTCCTCCCAGCAGACAGGAGGGAGCCAATGAGATTAGAGGAGGGAAAGGGGTGTTACAGGGAGAGCTGGGAAGTGAATCAGTGGTACAGGCTGATACATTAGATAGGTACAAGGAAGGGTCGGATGCTTTATTCACCAGCAGCTCCTCCCAGCAGACAGGAGGGAGCCAATGAGATTACAGGAGGGAAAGGGGTGTTACAGGGAGAGCTGGGAAGTGAATCAGGGGTACAGGCTGATACATTAGATAGGTACAAGGAAGGGTCGGATGCTTTATTCACCAGTAGCTCCTCCCAGCAGACAGGAGGGAGCCAATGAGATTAGAGGAGGGAAAGGGGTGTTACAGGGAGAGCTGGGAAGTGAATCAGGGGTACAGGCTGATACATTAGATAGGTACAAGGAAGGGTCGGATGCTTTATTCACCAGTAGCTCCTCCCAGCAGACAGGAGGGAGCCAATGAGATTAGAGGAGGGAAAGGGGTGTTACAGGGAGAGCTGGGAAGTGAATCAGGGGTACAGGCTGATACATTAGATAGGTATAAGAAGGGGTTGGATGGTGTTTAGCAAGTGAGGGAATACAGGGATATGGAAGATAGCTCATAGTACAAGTTGATCCAGGGACTGGTCCCATTTTGGAGTCAGGAAGGAATTTTTCTCCCTCTGAGGCAAATTGGAGAGACTTCAGATGGGTTTTTTCCCTTCCTCTGGATCAACTGGCAGTTAGGCAGGTTATATATAGACTTAAAAGGTTGAACTTGATGGACGTGTGTCTTTTTTTTTAACCAAACGTACTATGTTACTACATTAGCAGGTTATAGTTAGAAGATATTGGCTGCTGCTGGGAAGGAGTAACATTTGATATTGGCACTTGTTCTAATTAAGCAGAAACTTGTGGCTTAAGATAAACAATACAGTGCGGGAAACCTCTGGGGATTCGGGAATGAGTTTCCAAAGAGCAATAAGCCCCCAGGCTACAATTCATTTATGTCAATTCACCTGCTGCTCTTTTCCATTCTGTTCCTGAGCAAACTATTCGTGACCTTGTGCTGATCGTGTCTAGAATGGAATTATTTACAGCTATTTCTCCACCGTTCCCTATTCCCTGTGCCAGAGGCAACAGTCTCCATTGAGCCAACAACTATCCCAAGTATTTCCTGACACATTCTATCATTCCAGAAAAAAACAAGAGTTGCCAATGTTCAATAAGTTAATTAGAAGAAAATATCTGTTCTCTGCAAAGTTAGACCCAGGTCTGTTACATAGAGCGACACTGTCTAGTGAACAGGTAAATGGAACATAGATCCTTGTTTTAGTTATAGAAACAACAGCCTAGAAATAATATCAGACTCCAGTAATATTGCAGCTTCTAAAAGTGAAATGTATTTTTCATGACTGGATAACGGCAGTTGTTTTGTCTTCAGACTAATCACTTATGACATTTATTCTTCTCAAATATGAGATGTGTCTCGTGAAACTTCCAGTGTCGCTTCCCAGGCTTCTCTCAATGTCACATTCCATTTGGGCTGAGAAATCCTGAAATATCTGCTTTGTTTTTCCCTTAGAGACACAATGACTTTTCACCAGAACTTGAGATTCACATTCATGAGGCTTTACTGGTTATGAGCCACACGTTGGCAGCGACTGCTTCATGTTTATTGTATCATTTACCCATTGTTATATAATGAGACATAATCAATGCTGTGATCTTTACTAGAGATTGTATAGAGGGCTGGCAAAGTTATGAAAAGCTGTAACTAAAAAGGACTAGTTTTAAAGTGACTAAATTGCAGTAAAGAATAAAGTCTGCATGAATTACACGCTACTCACAGAACAACTATTTTTTTTGTGAGTTTTTAAAACAATGGAGAAGATCAAATATGTTTTTAAAAATGGCGGTTGGTGAATTGAGGGTTTGGGGAAGAAAATATTAATATTGGTGTTGGCGACACTATTTCATTCAATAGTAATGGTCCTAAATTCACATTCACTGACATGTATAGACTTAAATTGGCATTGTTGATATGGATAGAAGATTGGTAAACAAGGGAAACACTGTACACAACATTTTGGGGCTTTGTGGATGCAAACTCATAAAGTCAACTAAAACTGGCCTTGGTCTATAACAGGTTCCTCTCTTTCATCTCTGCATTTGTGCTAAGCCTTGAAAATATTCCTCTCCAAGCCGTCAGCAGGTGAAGTTCATGTGCTCCTATGTGAATCCAGTAGGATCAAGTCCTTCAGCTACTAACTGTGTCTTCATTGGTTGAGCTGGTAAAACCACCCTGCAAGTGTCTGGAGCAAGCGTGGAATCTCACACAAGGGGAGATGAGAGTTGACTGCCTTTAAAGAGGTGTCCAGCCAACATGTACAACCAGGACAAAGGCTGAAAGCAGCAACCAGTATAAGGGTGAAGACACACAGAGTTACTCGTAGCAGCTATTCAAGCATCTGAGATCATAGAGCCAATATGTCATCTGCCCTTAACCAGGGATTGTAATAAAAATACATCTCCATAGGTGATACCCCAACCTGATCAGGAATGAACACAACAGCCATTGTTTGTTTGCAGCCTCTGAATCAACACAATATGTTCAGCCCATTCATCTGCCTTTCCACTGTTGCCCTTGTTGTTCAATTTGTTATGTTATGTCTTCATATAGTGAAAGGAGACCCATAGCAGTAAAGGAGCAGCTTGACTAAAAGCAATGATTGGCGAATTGTCGCCTGGCGATAGAGTGTGAACGACCACTAGTGTCTATCTCTTTTGCTAGCGAAGTGACGCCTGCGCCTGTTAGTAAATTGGTGATGTAACTAGATGCTAGCGTTAGCCACTTCGCCCTCAAGTAAATCTGGCCCTAGAAGTCTATCTGGGGCCTCTCCGGTCTTCTTGGCCTTCCTAAAAGCTGAAATCATGTCCTTCTTTTTCATTTCGGACGTCAGTTTCACCAGCAGAACTGAGCTGTGACATGTTATTTTCGTTGCATTTGGAGATTGTGTAATTTAAAGCCTCTTTTCTGATTAAACGTTTTCTCTTTCCCGTGTTTACTATGCGAAAGTAGGACCAAGGTCACTTCCTTCATGAATTCGCACATTAAAAAACAACTCGCTACAGTGTGTAGAACATTTACTGTTTAATGAAATTCTGTATATTACTGTATATCACATCATTTAGGGAACCTCATGTGTTTCCTGGTTATGGTGTTTAATAGGTCTAATGGCCTTTTCATGTTACAACACAGTAATGTCCTGATTAACAGGTAATTCCTTCTTCTCCCCCCTTAAATCTACACACAGAGTGAGCTGATTTGCAAATATAATTGACTTTCATATGCGTATCCTCATCTAGAAATGAAATTGTTATAATGCCTAGCGTTTGTCTCTTGTCGTGATTACAGAGAATTGTGTCTGCTCATACGTTTCATATGTTATATGTAGATGTTATATGCATTCAATCTGACTCCCACGCCTACAGATTTATTGATCGTTGAAGGCCCCTTTACTTAGTAAGTTTTATAATATACATTTATTTCGACTCAGTCTTCTGCAGTCTTCTGCCGTATGGGTTCCACCTGGTTGAGACCTTTGTACAAGGAGAAATAGAAACATCTTAGAACATTAAAACTTGGCTTTTCCCACATTCCCCAGGATCCCCAGCCCTAGAAACATGGAGACATATTCTAGAGATCAGTTTTAAAAAGACCAAGGCAGAAGGCTCTGGTCAAGTCTGCTCTGGACTAGAGCCAACCAAAACAATATGTTGATTTTAGAAAGAGTAACATAAGTTTATGGTCTGAACTCTGACAATAGGCTTTGAGATTGAGACGCTGATAGCAACACTCTTTCATGCAAAGCCAATTACTTGTGATTTTTATAAGCTCCTAAAATGTAAAGAAGGTGCAGAGTATTAACAAACATCTCCCACGGCAGAGCCACTGGACCTGGGTTAGTAGACTAAATAGGAAAAGATACTCAGAAAATGATACGTGAGCTTGGGGTTGGAGGTAACCATTATGTGATCCATGTAGTGCAGACGTAAGCAGTTGTGTTACCTTTAGGGATATGGCAGGTGAAAACCTAGTGTAGTTTTGCTTTGTGTATATTTTGTGTGTGTATGGGGAGGAGTTGTTATTTATTTAGGGAATATTTCCCCATACTATGTGGCTGACCCACCTTGGAGGACCCAAAGCAGTGGTCAGGAGATACATCCTCAGGGCCTCCACTCTCATACAGAGGGGTCCTTTTATCCTAAAAGTTGTACATCCACTGGTGTAGATTTTTTTTGGTATGGGTTAGTGGGTTGTGATTGGCTGTGTGCAAATGGCTGTATGCCAATGAGGAGGAGGTCAGTATTTATGACCAAAGTAAAGGCCTACTCCAATTTATATGTGTAACCCTACTCATGACAGTATTGGCATGGCTCATTCTTGTTTTTTTTTATATGTATCATTTTGTTGCAAATAAAGGCATTTTTACAAAAATATCTGCCCTATACTATTAACATTATTTCATACAGTCTTTATGCAAAGGAATGATTTGTTTTCTTGCTGAAATAAATGGTAGAATTTAAGCATTGCTGATTGGAGGGTGGTGTCTGCATGTTCCTCCACTTCAGTGGGCAGTTTCCAGCTCCTGTAGAACAATTCGTTTCATATCAGTAATTCGTTTGCTGGTTTTGGAATGAATACGCGGAAGCGACTGATGATTGAAAGATAATTGTGCATAAGGAATAGCTGGTAAAGTAAATAACCCCCTTACCTCACGCTCAGCAACCAGTAAACCCCCCAGGCTGGATGGCCCCCTCGTGGACTCACATGGTGCAGAGAGGGGTGTTGTTACCAAGGTTACAGGAATTTAGTTGTTTATTATGTGAGTTTCCCACTGACCAAGCGAATGAAAGAAATGTGTTTATTTTGTCAGTACATTTGATTAAGAAACAAAATATTTCAAATGTTTTCCTTCATGGAGCCTGGAAATGGATTGGAAATTAATGTTCAGTGAGTGTTAATAAAAAGGTCCCCATTCTTGTCATATCATATAATACGGCGTGTCGGTGATAAATGCAAAACTGATTCGCTGGTTATGAGTTCTACATGTGCAGCTCTGTATATTAACAACTCAAATAACTGACGTGGGTCTCATTTCAGTATCTCAGACAAACTCCATCTCCAGCAAAACTTACCTGAAAACTGCACATTCCCAGCCAAATGTTCATGGATGATATTCCAGTAAAGTTTTCCTGATGTACATGTTGCTTGTGGCAGTGTTTGATCAACCGTGGAATGAAATGAAACAACTCAACTTGCTCTTATGAGACCCTTATTATGAGATGGTTTTGCTTCTGTACAACTGGGAGATGGTGGGGACACATCGTGATGTCATTGCGTTTGCACCAAATTTCAGATATTTAAAGGGGCTATGTCCAATTGTTCATTGCCCAACATCGGTCGATATGATTATAGTACCTAGGTGTGCCTCAAGTTTGATATCTGTTCTTTGACCCTTGCCTTTCCCTGACCACTGCTTGTTTGCTGCCTGTATCGACCTTTGCCTGTTACTGACCATTCGCTCAGATCCTGACTTTGTACTGCATTACTGATATGTCTCCTGATTCTGTACTGAACTGCCTGATTTGGTTTCATCCTTGGCCTGACCCTAGACCACACTCCTTGTTCTCCATTCTTCCTGTATTTGTTACGGTTCCCTTGTCTGCCCAGAACTCTCCCCTTGGTCCTCTCACATTAAAACCTGATAGCAAATGGCTCCTTCCAAAGCAAAATACGGCGGAAGTGTGAGCTAAGACCATGGCCTTGGTGTTTCTTCTGGGTTTTGAGATACGTTACAGCTTCCTTAATACCTAAAAAAAGAAGTGTTCTTGTCCAAGTGGAATTTCCAAGTGGTTTTCTCCCTGAGATTGCTACCTTTCTTAAGGCTATAGTAAAATGAGCGGCACTATTACTCTAACTATGAGTTTTACCCAAATAATTGCTCCAGTTGAGACCTACTATTCTCGGGGGGGGGGGTGCTCACAATGGTGTGGAGGCAAGGTGCAATACACTGAAATCAGTAGTATTAAAAATTAATGAGCACCAGTGGTTCTTTGAACAATAACTGAATTGATCACAGATCCACATGGGAGTATAGAGCAACAATACAGAATACAACCATGGAGCAGTAGTCAATACATACTCACAATGCAGACCAATTGTGGGATAGTGTTGGAGAGGGGAATATCAATTCACCCAGAGTTTCTTCTGTTTCCTCTGGGGACACTTCTGAGTGGGATCTATCTAAGTCCCTATTACCTGTCTTTGGTTCCCTGACCAATACTCCTTGGTGGAGCCAAGAGATGCTAATCTAGGTAGCCCTAATCTCTCCTAGAGGGACTGGTGACTGAATTTAGCTGCCCTTTACTAGTCCTGCACTAATGCAGGTTCCATGGGAGATGCCAATCCACTTAGGAGTGTCTGGCAAAGACCTCTGGCAAAAAGCCCTAAGACCGCATGGCGCAGTCATTATATATTATTACACAGTGCCACCCAAAGTTGGGATAACTAGGGGTCATGCTGTGACCCACGAAATGGAGAATTACTCCCTTCCTTAGACTAAGGATTTCCTTTGTGCCCAATCTTTAGGGGAATGCAATGGGGATACATTTATCAGTACAAACCTATTTGTTGCTTTTATTTTGTGGTTCAAAATCAATCTTGCTACTCTTTAGGCCGAAAGAGATTATTCTGGTCTTCCTAGATTTAGGTTTTCTAGAGCAGCATAGGAAAGTAGTAGGTCTTAAGAACTGACGCTCATATATTAGTATAGGAAGGGAAGCTTGAGGATTAGCTCCTTAGTTGTGAAGGCAACTTCCATATTCTCTACAGATCGGTCATTATTACGTAAACATTTTCTGTTACTTTTTGTGTGTGTGGAACAGGCCACACTGGATTATATTTTCAAACTTCATGAACAATCTTTACCTCCTAGTGAAGCCTTTCTAGGTTTTCAAGTTTCCTATTTCAATCGGACTCTTCAATACTCACTGGAGGTGACGTTCTCTGTTCCCAGTCGGGTGCGGTGCTGCCAGTGACAACATCGAAGCTGATGTAGAACCGTCAATGTCTTCTGAGCAATCCAAGAAACTCTTAGATAAATATAAGGTCCTGCTCTTCATAATGACCCAATTCTACAATAAATCCGACAATAACAAACCTCTGTCATTGCAATTCAGACCTCTCCTTGCAATGGAGGAACTTATATTTACACACACACACACACACACACACACACATATATATATATATATATATATATATATATATATATATATATATATATATATATATATATATATACATTGAAATATTTTAGGATGTGAGTGTTTTTAATGTGGACACTTGTATTTACCACTGATGTAACGGAAACTAGAAAACCTGCAGTTTATATGAAAGGCAAGCTTAGATAAACATTTTAGTATATGGGATATTCTCACTGGAAAGGGTCTAATTAGATCAAATCTGTAATTAAGATCATATGTCTAAACATAATTAAGAAAATCCGTTTGTATCAGTCATGGAACACCAGCAATGGTGACAGACATAGGCAAAATAACACTGAATCCAAGGGAACAGCCAACCCTGAAGGTTTTATATATAAAATACCAGCGATTGTCTCCTTGGTACAGTTTTATTGTGCCCTTTGTACATTCTTATCTTTTTTGGGGGTCATTTTTCCCCTTGTGTCCCTATTCACAAGAAACCGCCTGACCTCTACCGGACACCACATAATGGTCAAATGGGGTTAAAAACATGAAACACAGAAAGGAATGACCAGGGCTCGGTGTAGCCCACATTCTGGAGTTGACCGGCTGCTAGAACAGATAAAAAGTCATTATAGTTAAGATAGTTACACTCACCCTTGTGTACAAATTGTAGCCAATTATTGCCTCTAGCTGCCGCCCAGACCATTATTTCTATGCAGATTTTAGTTTCCATGGAGCTGTATCAAATGATTGAGTTTTGATTTGTTTAGTCTCCCCCTAAGTTGCACAAAGATTGTTGGAGCAGACAGGATTAATGAATATGGAAAATATATAAGTAGCGCAGGGACTGACCTACATCCACACGAATAATTGGAAATATAGTATAGTGCTCACGCATAAATATTTCCTACTGTTTGTATATTAGGAAGAAGTGGAATCTCCATCCTAGTTTTTTGAAACCCTCCAAAACATACATTTTTATATATATAGATAGATAGATAGATAGATAGATAGATAGATAGATAGATAGATGATAGATAGATAGATAATAGATAGATAGATAGATAGATAGATAATAGATAGATAGATGATAGATAATAGATAGATAGATAGATAGATAGATAGATAGATAGATAGATAGATAGATAGATTGATAGATAGATAATAGATAGATAGATAATAGATAGATGATAGATAGATAGATAGATAATAGATAGATAGATAGATAGATAGATAATAGATAGATAGATAGATAGTATAGATAGATAGATAGATAATAGATAGATAGATAGATAGATAGATAGATAATAGATAGATGATAGATAGATAGATAGATAATAGATAGATAGATAGATAGATAGATAGATAGATAATAGATAGATAGATAGATAGATAGATAGATAGATAGATAGATTGATAGATAGATAATAGATAGATAGATAGATAATAGATAGATAGATGATAGATAGATAGATAGATAGATAATAGATAGATAGATAATAGATAGATAGATGATAGATAGATAGATAGATAATAGATAGATAGATAGATAATAGATAGATAGATAGATAGATAATATATAGATAGATAGATAGATAATAGATAGATAGATAGATAGATAGATAGATAAATAGATGATAGATAGATAGATAGATAGATAATAGATAGATAGATAGATAGATAATAGATAGATAGATGATAGATAATAGATAGATAGATAATAGATAGATAGATGATAGATAGATAGATAGATAGATAGATAGATAGATAGATAATAGATAGATAGATAGATAGATAGATAGATAATAGATAGATAGATAGATAGATAGATAATAGATAGATAGATAGATAGATAGATAATAGATAGATAGATGATAGATAATAGATAGATAGATAGATAATAGATAGATAGATGATAGATAGATAGATAGATAGATAGATAGATAGATGATAGATAGATAGATAATAGATAGATAGATGATAGATAATAAATAGATAGATAGATAGATAATAGATAGATAGATATTTTCCAAGAAGACCAGCAAAAAACGAAGGATTATATTTTATGTGATCATATAAACAGCCAATGTGACGCTTCGCTCCACTTCAGGACGTTTCTCAAGGCTCAAGACACTTTGTCGTATAAATTTACATTTCAGGAGCCGTAAAGAAAAGTGGAATAGAACAATCTGGTTGGACTTTCATTGAGTCCTAACTTTTATACAGGTATGGGACCTGTTATCCAGAATGCTGTGGACCTGGGGTTTTCCGGGTAACAGACCTTTCCATAATTTGGATCTTTATACTTTAAGGGGGTTATTTATCAAAGGTCGAATTTTAGAGGTTTGTGAACTTTTTTAGACCTCGAATAAAGTCACAGCTCAAAGGGTTTCTGATTTAAGAAAAAACTTGAATGTAAAAAACTCGAATCTGTGTAGTTGAGTGAAAAACTCAAATTCATTGAGTTTTTGGTGAAAAAAACTCGGATCGTTCGAATTGATTGAGTTTTCGAGCAAAAGCCACCGAAAAAAAGTCGAAACATCATGAAGGCTATTAACATCTTCAAGGGACCTCTGCCATTGACTTCCACATGGCCTAGACAGGTTTTATTTGCTGTATTTTAAGATTTGAGCTATTTCCAAATAATACTTGAAAAATTCAAGTTTTTTTAACCCGATAAATAGATTTTTGACTGAAAAATACCCTTGAAAAGTTGAATTTTTTCGTGGTAAAAACAACTTAACCTTTGATAAATGACCCCAGTAAATCTACTAGAAAATCATATAAACATGAAATAAAGCCAATAGGCTGGTTTTGCCTCCAATACGGATTAATTATATCTTAGTTGGGATCAAGTACAAGTTACTGTTTTATTATTACACAAAAAAAGGAAATCAGTTTTAAAAATTTGGATTATTTAATGATAATGGAGTCTATGGGAAATGGCCTTTCCATAATTTGGAGCTTTCTAATGGGTTTCCGGATAACTAATCTTTCCGTAATTTGGATCGTCATACCTTAAGTCTACTAGAAAATCATATAAACATGAAATAAAGCCAATAGGCTGGTTTTGCTTCCAATAAGGATTAATTATATCTGAGTTGGGATCAAGTACAAGCGACTGTTTTATAATTACACAAGATAGGATATCAGTTTTTAAAATTTGGGAAATTAATATTTAAATAAAATTGCAGTTGCAGACCTCTCAACTGTCCCATTTTTCATGGGACAGTCCTCGATTTTGCCCAACCCGCAGTCCCAGATTGTTACTGAAATGTCCCGACTTTCTCTTTGATCTCCTGCACTGAACAGCCAGAAAAAGATGCAAAGTTTTTGACTTAATTGGCTTTTGACAGAGAGCCCAGAATAGATACTTAGACACTTTTGTAACAATATAAGATAAACAGGTCCCTTGGGAGAACTTAGGCTCACAGCTTAAAGGGCAAGTCACCTTCATTAGCAAAACTGTAATAGCCCATAAAAACCATAAAATTGTGTTCAGACTTTTATAAGCAATATTGTAGCCTGACTGCAATAATATGTGAGAGGCAGCGCAGACAGAACAGAAGCAAAGAGAAGAAAGAGTTATTTTCCCTCTAATAATAGAAAAGTCTCCGTTTACTGAAAGGCAAATTCAATTGAATCCTATAGATTTATCAGGGAATATGAAAGACTAAAAGCAGCAATTTTGAAGATGCCAATTTGGGAAAGAGGTTCTGGCCGGGCACCAAATAAATAGAATCCAGAGATGAGCTGATTCCAGTCCATTTCAGCAATTTCAATCCCCTGCGACATCTGCAGAGAAACAAAGAAATGGCCTTTCAGGAAAACTCGGTTATTTTGAGAATAAAATCACAGAGCAGCCGACAATATTCTAGAGGAATTATTCGCCTTCTTTCTAGGTTCCCACTTATTGCTGATCCTTGTTCTCAAATTCATTTATCCACCGGGTGAAGAACAGAAAAGGGGCTCAGGCAAGAATGGGGGGATTATTTACTGGGACTCTTATTATGACTAGAGATGTCGTGAACTGTTCGCCGGCGAACTTGTTCGCGCTCGCCGGAAGTTCGCGAAAGTCGCGCGACGTTCGCCATTTTGGGTTCGCCATTGTTGGCGCTTTTTTTTGCCCTCTCACCCCAGACCAGCAGGTACATGGCAGCCAATCAGGAAGCTCTCCCCTGGACCACTCCCCTTCCCTATAAAAACCGAAGCCCTGCAGCGTTTTTTCACTCTGCCTGTGTGTGCTGAAGAGATAGTGTAGGGAGAGAGCTGCTGCCTGTTAGTGATTTCAGGGACAGTTGAAAGTTTGCTGGCTAGTAATCGTTTTGATACTGCTCTGTTATTGGAGGGACAGAAGTCTGCAGGGGTTTGAGGGACATTTAAGCTTAGGTAGCTTTGCTGGCTAGTAATCTACCTTCTACTGCAGTGCTCTGTATGTAGCTGCAGTGGGCAGCTGTCCTGCTTCTGATCTCATCTGCTGACTGCTGCAATAACAGTAGTCCTTGTAAGGACTGCTTTTATTTATTTTTTTGTTGTTTTACTACTACTACTACTACTACTACTATAAGAGCCCAGTGCTATTAGTCTAGCAGTGTTGGGGAGTGGGACTGGTGTGCTAATCTGCTGCTCCTAGTAGTTCAGCAGCACCAACTTTAATTTTTTTTTTTAATATTCATTTTTTTTTATTTTACTTTTTTTTATTTTACTACCGCTGTAGTAGTGTATAAGTTGACCTTTTAGGCATTATTTGCCCTGTAGGCATTATTTGCACACTGTTTTCTTCAACCCGCCATCGAGCTGTGTGACCTTGTTCCCATTCTGTCTAAATATCCATAATATTACCGTCTCCAGAAAAAACACCGGAGTCACTTTTTTCAAGCAGCATTCATATATTTTACGTAATCCGTATCCACCGCTGTAGTAGTGTATACGTTGGCCTTGTAGGCATTATTTGCACACTGTTTTCTTCAACCCGCCATCGAGCTGTGTGACCTTGTTCCCATTCTGTCTAAATATCCATAATATTACCGTCTCCAGAAAAAACACCGGAGTCACTTTTTCAAGCAGCATTCATATATTTTACGTAATCCGTATCCACCGCTGTAGTAGTGTATACGTTGGCCTTGTAGGCATTATTTGCACACTGTTTTCTTCAACCCGCCATCGAGCTGTGTGACCTTGTTCCCATTCTGTCTAAATATCCATAATATTACCGTCTCCAGAAAAAACACCGGAGTCACTTTTTTCAAGCAGCATTCATATATTTTACGTAATCCGTATCCACCGCTGTAGTAGTGTATACGTTGGCCTTGAAGGCATTATTTGCACACTGTTTTCTTCAACCCGCCATCGAGCTGTGTGACCTTGTTCCCATTCTGTCTAAATATCCATAATATTACCGTCTCCAGAAAAAACACCGGAGTCACTTTTTTCAAGCAGCATTCATATATTTTACGTAATCCGTATCCACCGCTGTAGTAGTGTATACGTTGGCCTTGTAGGCATTATTTGCACACTGTTTTCTTCAACCCGCCATCGAGCTGTGTGACCTTGTTCCCATTCTGTCTAAATATCCATAATATTACCGTCTCCAGAAAAAACACCGGAGTCACTTTTTTCAAGCAGCATTCATATATTTTACGTAATCCGTATCCACCGCTGTAGTAGTGTATACGTTGGCCTTGTAGGCATTATTTGCACACTGTTTTCTTCAACCCGCCATCGAGCTGTGTGACCTTGTTCCCATTCTGTCTAAATATCCATAATATTACCGTCTCCAGAAAAAACACCGGAGTCACTTTTTTCAAGCAGCATTCATATATTTTACGTAATCCGTATCCACCGCTGTAGTAGTGTATACGTTGGCCTTGTAGGCATTATTTGCACACTGTTTTCTTCAACCCGCCATCGAGCTGTGTGACCTTGTTCCCATTCTGTCTAAATATCCATAATATTACCGTCTCCAGAAAAAACACCGGAGTCACTTTTTTCAAGCAGCATTCATATATTTTACGTAATCCGTATCCACCGCTGTAGTAGTGTATACGTTGGCCTTGTAGGCATTATTTGCACACTGTTTTCTTCAACCCGCCATCGAGCTGTGTGACCTTGTTCCCATTCTGTCTAAATATCCATAATATTACCGTCTCCAGAAAAAACACCGGAGTCACTTTTTTCAAGCAGCCATAATATATTTTACGTAATCCGTATCCACCGCTGTAGTAGTGTATACGTTGGCCTTGTAGGCATTATTTGCACACTGTTTTCTTCAACCCGCCATCGAGCTGTGTGACCTTGTTCCCATTCTGTCTAAATATCCATAATATTACCGTCTCCAGAAAAAACACCGGAGTCACTTTTTTCAAGCAGCCATAATATATTTTACGTAATCCGTATCCACCGCTGTAGTAGTGTATACGTTGGCCTTGTAGGCATTATTTGCACACTGTTTTCTTCAACCCGCCATCGAGCTGTGTGACCTTGTTCCCATTCTGTCTAAATATCCATAATATTACCGTCTCCAGAAAAAACACCGGAGTCACTTTTTTCAAGCAGCCATAATATATTTTACGTAATCCGTATCCACCGCTGTAGTAGTGTATACGTTGGCCTTGTAGGCATTATTTGCACACTGTTTTCTTCAACCCGCCATCGAGCTGTGTGAGCTTGTTCACATTTTGTCTAAATATTGATAATATTATCGTCTCTAGAAAAACCACTTGAGTTACTTTTTTTCAAGCAGCATTCATATATTTTACGTAATCCGTATCCACCGCTGTAGTAGTGTATACGTTGACCTTGTAGGCATTATTTGCACACTGTTTTCTTCAACCCGCCATCGAGCTGTGTGACCTTGTTCACATTTTGTCTAAATATTGATAATATTATCGTCTCTAGAAAAACCACTTGAGTTACTTTTTTTCAAGCAGCATTCATATATTTTACGTAATCCGTATCCACCGCTGTAGTAGTGTATACGTTGACCTTGTAGGCATTATTTGCACAGTGTTTTCTTCAACCCGCCATCGAGCTGTGTGACCTTGTTCACATTTTGTCTAAATATTGATAATATTATCGTCTCTAGAAAAACCACTTGAGTTACTTTTTTTCAAGCAGCATTCATATATTTTACGTAATCCGTATCCACCGCTGTAGTAGTGTATACGTTGACTTTGTAGGCATTATTTGCACAGTGTTTTCTTCAACCCGCCATCTAGCTGTGTGTATTATCGTTTCCAGAAAAACCAACTGAGTTTTTGTTGTTGTTGTTGTTTTTTTAAAAATAATGCCAGGCAAAGGCAGGCCGCCACGCAGAGGCCGTGCTAGGGGCCGTGCTGCTATGCAATCCTGTGGCCCTAGCAAATTGCCCAGTTTTAAAAAGCCAATGACCCTGAACTCCCAAAATGCTGAAGAGGTAGTTGACTGGCTTACACAGCACACCCCATCCTCTACCGTTTCTAACTTTACCACAACATCCTCCTCATCCTCCACTGCTATGGCCACCCCACGTAACACTTCCTCCACCACCGGTGCCCCTTCTTCACTGGGGTCAGAGGAGTTATTTTCCAATGAGTTTCTTGAACTGAGTAATGCGCAACCATTATTGCCAGAAGAAGATGAAGGAGATGAGGACCTTACACCAGATTTAATTCTGGCAGAGAACACGATAGAGATGGACATAATGAGTGATGAGGAGGAGGTCCCCGCTGCTGCTTCCTTCTGTGATGTGTCAGAAGAAATTGATGCATCTGAGGAGAATGATGATGAGGAGATTGATGTTTTGTGGGTGCCTAGTAGAAGAGAGCAAGAGGAGGGTAGTTCAGATGGAGAGACGGAGAGTCAGAGAGGCAGTAGGAGAATAAGACTTAGAAGAAGCAGGGAGGACAGCCCGCAGGGATCAGTAGGGCAACAACATGTATCGGCACCTGTGTTCAGCCGGCCAACGCACCCGCCATTGCCGCCAATACCGCAAACTCCGCCAACTTCTACTGTTACCGCCAGATCGCACACTTCCAAAAAGTCAGCAGTGTGGGATTTTTTTAATGTGTGTGCCTCTGACAAAAGCATTGTAATTTGCAATGAGTGCAGTCAGAAACTGAGCCTTGGTAAGCCCAACAGCCACATAGGTACAACTTCTATGCGAAGGCACATGAGCGGCAAGCACAAAGCACTTTGGGAGCAACACCTCAAAGGCAACAGGCAAACTAAAAGCCACACTCCTTCTGGTCCAGCATCTTACTGCTCTACCTCTGCTCTCCTTGACCCGTCTGAACCACCCTCCACTCCGCCTTCCACCTTGACCACCTGTTCCCATTCCCAGTCATCTGCCACCAGCCAAGTTTCTGTGAAGGCCATGTTTGAGCGTAAGAAGCCAATGTCTGACTGTCACCCCCTTGCCCGGCGTCTGACAGCTGGCTTGTCTGCACTCTTAGCCCGCCAGCTTTTACCATACCAGCTGGTGGACTCTGAGGCCTTCCGCAAATTTGTAGCAATTGGGACACCGCAGTGGAAGGTACCCAGCCGCAATTTTTTTTCTAAAAAGGGAATACCACACCTGTACCAACATGTGCAGAGCCAAGTTACCGCATCTCTGTCACTTAGTGTTGGGCCAAAGGTCCATATGACTACTGACGCATGGTCCTCCAAGCATGGTCAGGGCAGGTATGTCACCTACACTGCCCACTGGGTGAACTTGGTAATGGCTGGGAAGCAGGGAATGGGTAGCTCAACAACAACAGTGGAGTTGGTGTCACCGCCACGGATTGCACGCGGTTCTGCCACCACCTCTACTCCTCCATCGCTCTCTACCTCGTCTTCTTCTTCTTCTTACTCTGCTGCTGGGTCCTCCTTCTCCTCCTCCACACCTGTGCACCCCCAGCTCCCCCTAGGCTATTCGACGTGCCAGGTACGCCGTTGTCACGCTGTCTTGGGGATGACGTGCCTGGAAAGCAAAAACCATACCGGATCTGTACTCCTGTCATCTCTGCAGTCACAGGCCGATCGGTGGCTGACCCCACACCAACTGCAGATCGGAAAAGTGGTGTGTGACAATGGAAGCAATCTGTTGGCAGCGTTGAGACTAGGCAATTTAACACATGTGCCCTGCATGGCACATGTGTTAAATTTAATAGTCCAATGTTTTGTCTCAAGTACCCAGGATTCCAGGACGTTCTCACCCAGTCCAGAAAGGTGTCGGCCCATTTCAGACGTTCCTACACAGCCATGGCACGCCTTGCTGACATTCAGCAGCGCTACAACATGCCAGTCAGGCGTTTGATTTCTGACAGCCAGACTCGCTGGAATTCAACGCTCCTTATGTTGGAACGTCTGCTGCAACAACAAAGGGCCGTCAACGAGTACCTTTTTGAACTGGGTGGTAGGACTGGATCTGCACAGCTGGGGATTTTTTTCCCCCGTTACTGGGTGCTTATGCGCGATGCCTGCAGGCTCATGCGACCTTTTGAAGAGGTGACAAATATGGTCAGTCGCACCGAAGGCACCATCAGCGACCTAATACCCTTCGCTTTCTTCCTGGAGCGTGCCGTGCGACGAGTGACAGATGAGGCTGTAGACCAGCGTGACGAGGAGCTGGAAGCACGCGATTTCTGGTCGGAATCACCAGAACGAACCCAGGCACCTGCTGCAACGCAGGGAGAGGTGCCAGAAGTGGAGTCAGAGGAGGAAGGTGGCTTTGTGGAGGAGGAGGAGGAGGACCAACAGGAGCAGGCTTCCCAGGGGGCTAGTGGTGACCTTTTGGGGACCCCTGGTCTTGTACGTGGCTGGGGGGAGGAGACCGTGGATGATGCAGTCCTTGATAATGAGGAAGCGGAGATGGATAGCTCTGCATCCAACCTTGTGAGAATGGGGTCTTTCATGCTGTCATGCCTGTTGAAGGACCCCCGTATCAAGAGGCTTAAGGAGAAGGACCTGTACTGGGTCGCAACGCTACTAGACCCTCGGTACAAGCATAAAGTGTCAGAAATGTTACCAACATACCACAAGTCCGAAAAGATGCGGCATTTACAAACCAGCCTGCAAAACATGTTGTACAATGCTTTTAAGGGTGATGTCACTTCAGGAACTCATCAACATTCCAGGGGCAGAGGTGCCAGTAATCCTGCCACGAGCGCACCTGCAAGGACAATGCACTTTGGCCAGTCTGTAACGTCAGACATGCAAATGTTTTTCTGTCCAAGGCAGCGCCACAACCCTTCTGGATCCACCCTCAAAGAACGCCTCGACCGGCAGGTAGCGGACTACCTGGCATTAACTGCAGATATCGACACTCTGAGGAGCGATGAACCCCTGGACTACTGGGTGCGCAGGCTTGATCTGTGGCCAGAGCTGTCACAATTTGCCATGAACCTCTTGTCTTGCCCAGCCTCAAGTGTGCTCTCAGAAAGGACCTTCAGTGCAGCAGGAGGGATTGTAACTGAGAAGAGAACTCGCCTAGGTCACAAAAGTGTCGATTACCTGACCTTTATTAAAATGAATGAGGGGTGGATCTCGGAGGGTTACTGCACGCCGGAAGACTTGTTCTGACTTCTATGCAGCTGTCCTTCTCTTCAAGCCTCATGACTCCACACACAGCTGTCCTTTAGCGTCCTCCTCCTCCCTCCGCCACCGTTACAAACTAGGGTGCAAACCCTACTGGTTTAATTTTTTCTGGCCTCTGTGCTTCAGTGGCTGCGACCAAAAAAATGCCTATTTTCTGCATTTATATGACATAATTTTTCTGGCCTCTGTGCTTCAGTGGCTGCAACCAAAAAAATTTATATTTTCAGCATTTATATGGCATAATTTTTCTGTCAACTGTGCTTCAGTGGCTGCGACCAAACAAATGCATATTTTCTGCATTTATATGGCATAATTTTTCTGGCCTCTGTGCTTCAGTGGCTGCAACCAAAAAAATTACTATTTTCAGCATTTATATGGCATATTTTTTCTGGCAACTGTGCTTCAGTGGCTGCGACCAAAAAAATGCATATTTTCTGCATTTATATGGCATAATTTTTCTGGCCTCTGTGCTTCAGTGGCTGCAACCAAAAAAATTTATATTTTCAGCATTTATATGGCATAATTTTTCTGTCAACTGTGCTTCAGTGGCTGCGACCAAAAAAATGCATATTTTCTGCATTTATATGGCATAATTTTTCTGGCCTCTGTGCTTCAGTGGCTGCAACCAAAAAAATTTATATTTTCAGCATTTATATGGCATAATTTTTCTGGCAACTGTGCTTCAGTGGCTGCGACCAAAAAAATGACTATTTTCAGCATTTATATGGCATATTTTTTCTGGCCTCTGTGCTTCAGTGGCTGTGGCCAAAAAAACTGGGCAAACAATGCCTACAAGGTCAACGACGTTGACCTTGTAGGCATTGTTTGCCCAGTTTTTTTGGCCACAGCCACTGAAGCACAGAGGCCAGAAAAAATATGCCATATAAATGCTGAAAATAGTCATTTTTTGCCATACGTTGACTCAACGTATATGGCAAAAAATGACTATTTTCAGCATTTATGTGGCATATTTTTTCTGGCAACTGTGCTTCAGTGGCTGCAACCAAAAAAACTGGGCAAACAATGTCTACAAGGTCAACGTATGGCAAAAAATTACTATTTTCAGCATTTATATGGCATATTTTTTCTGGCAACTGTGCTTCAGTGGCTGCAACCAAAAAAACTGGGCAAACAATGTCTACAAGGTCAACGTATGGCGAAAAATTACTATTTTCAGCATTTATATGGCATATTTTTTCTGGCAACTGTGCTTCAGTGGCTGCGTCCAAAAAAACTGGGCAAACAATGCCTACAAGGTCAACGTATGGCAGTTGTTTAAAGAGAACAGTAGATTACTAGCCAGCAAAGCTACCTAAGCTAAAATGTCCCTCAAATCCCTGCAGACTTCTGTCCCTCCAATACAGAGCAGTATCAAGCAGATTACTAGCCAGCAAACTTACTATCATCTGTCCCTGAAATCACTAACAGCTCTCCCCCTACACTATCTCTTCCAAGCACACACAGGCAGATTTTTCAGATACATTTTTGCCCTTGATCCCCCTCTGGCATGCCACTGTCCAGGTCGTTGCACCCTTTAAACAACTTTAAAATCATTTTTCTGGCCAGAAATGTCTTTTCTAGATGTTAAAGTTCGCCTTCCCATTGAAGTCTATGGGGTTCGCGAACCGTTCGCGAACCGCTCGCATTTTTGCGCAAGTTCGCGAATATGTTCGCGAACTTTTTTTCCGACGTTCGCTACATCCCTAATTATGACAACCGTATCGTTTCTTCAATGGACAGTGCCCCATGGGGTTCAGATTCTAATACTATAATACTATAATACTATAATACTATAATAAAGCATCTCCATATCACTTATGTTGTTGCTGCTCCCCTAAACAATATATTGCACACAATTTACCATGAGCAATAAAATAAAGTGCAATTTGCAGGGAGTTTCTGAAATACACAGAAGGAGACTGCAGGGAGTCTGTATGAGTCTAAACTGGACTAAGAGGCAAAACAAATGTGCCCGCGCTCTATACAACTCTAACAATCACAATGTCACTTTAATTCGACTTCTAGTGCATTTCGGCTAATGAATAATCTTATTGGCTTTTCTGGGTTACTGCACCACAACACATCTGAATCCATATCAGTGAAGAAAGGGAGCTCATTATATTAAATATTTTATCAGCTGCTTTAATGAAAATAATCTCTCATTTTCATGTATTTTTTTACTGAATGATGCACAAATAGAATTGTTCTGCTACAGACAGACCCAGAAATCTTTGCACAGAGACAACTTTTCTCTAATTTTGCTTCTGTACATTTTACCACAATTAATTTTAAATGAAACATCTCAGATGCAGTTGAACTGCAGACTTTCAGCTTTAATTCAGTGGGTTGAACAAAAAGATTGTATAAAAATGTGACGAACTAAAGTCTTTTGTTTAACACAATCTCTTCATTTCAGGGGCTTAAAAGTCATTGGACAAATGAAAAAAGTGCAAATGAAATGTTCATGTCTAATAGTTGGTGGAAAAGCCTTTGCTGCAATGACAGGCTGAAGTGTTGGACTCATGGACATCAGCAGATTGTGGGTTTGCTCCTGTTTAATGCTCTGCCAGGTCTTTACTGCAGCCGCTTCTTTCACTTGCTCTTTGTTTGTGGCCTTTCTGTCCCACGTTTAGTCTTCAACAAGTGAAATGCAGCTCAATTGGCTTCACATCAGCTCAATATTCCACTTCTTTGCTTTAATAAACTCCTGGGTTGCTTTGGCTCTATGTTTTGGCTCATTATGAGACGCCTCCCAATCAATGTGAGTGCATTTAGCTGGATTTGAGCAGACAGTGTCTCTGAAGAGCTCAC